>NC_081406.1:93888000-94118000 GCF_030272615.1 Cryptomeria japonica | reverse complement strand
AATATTTAATATTTGACACACACTCATCCTAATATCATCTTCATTGTTGGGCTAGTTTCCCACTTTCGCAAAATCCTCATGATTCATTAGAAGTCAACTAAATGTATTTTGAGTTACAGTTGGGCTACCACACATTTTGACAATACACATTGGGAGATTCTTAGATGGTAGGCTTCATTGTCTCAAATTAGGTTGGTAATGTTGACTCATGGAAGTCCAGTTCTTGGCGTGTTTTTTCCTTAGTTATGTTCTAGTTGTCAGGTCTTGCAAGAAGAAAATAACTATTGCATTATCATTTATTGGGGCTAAGTTACAAATTCAACAATTTGTGATAGAGTTTGGTTTACCACTCACTTATCGTATTACTTTGGTGTAAAAACTAAAGTTCCATCACATTTCTCACAATCCAATGTATCATCAAATGATGATGCACATTGATATTTACATACATAAATAATTTGATGGCTCATTTATGGTGGTGTTCTCTTAGATTATTTGTCTACTCAAGATCAAGTTGCAAACATCTTCACTAAACCTTTAGCATCTGCTGACTATCTTGAGTTATGGCATATGGTTAGGGTGAATCAATTTGTCCATGGGGGGTATTGAGTCCTTTTGTATAGGTTTTACATTTTTAGATGATCTTTTACCACAAGGTTTTCTCCTTTTCTCCACTTATGAGAGACTTTTATTTGTAAATGTGTATTTGATTAGACCTAGTTGCCAAGACTCAATTTTTATTGACTAGTTTTCTCTCTAAGGATCCTTTAAGGAGGGTGTTAGTGTGAAAAGTGCTATTATTTATCTAGTTTAGTTTTAAATCATAGATTTGAGCTCGCTTAAAGGTTTTCTATTTTTTATGTCATCTCATTAGGACTTTACACCTCTTCACACTTGTCCTAGGGTTTTTATATATGTCACACTTTTTTTTATAATTACTCAGTAGTCTATTCCTACCTTCCTTCTTACTCCTTGTCATACATATACAAGAGTTCATTGTATATTTTTATTCACTTTTATGATTTTTTTGTTATTATTGTGTGTACATTCATTTATGGAAGATTTTGATTTTTGCACTCATTTTATATAATGTCTTCAAAAATGTGCCAAGGTTTCTACACGTGTAACACTTCTTGGATGGTTTGTTAGTAGTCTAACCCCCTTCCTCATTGTCCTATAGATACAAGGAGTTCATTGTATATTTTTTATTCATTTTATGATATTTTTTGGCATTACTATTTGTTCGTTCATTTGTAGAAGATGTTGGTTTTTGCATTCATTTTATTGATGTTCCAACATAGAGAATGCGTTGTCATGTGGTCTTGGATACAAACTTGGGTACCAACCTTGAAGATACATGTGCATTGATTATTTTTTCTTAGGTGCACTGCACAATTCTGCCAAAGGTGGTTAGCAAGATTCTAGGAAGTTTTCCTTTGCTTGTTCTTTTGTTTATAAATAGGAGTCTTAGGATAAAGGTTATTCATATCTTGCACTTGCCAATTCTAAGTGAAGCTTTGTGTATGCGTATACAATATTAAGTTCTTTTTAAGGAGAACTTGGAGAGCATGGATTGAAATGCATGGATCTCATCTATTCTTTAATCAATCTCATGGCGAAAGCAATAATGGTTTCTCATTGTTACAAAAGAAGGTAATATCATGCATGATTTCCTTCTTGGTTGAGAGTACTAATCTCCATGCTAAATCTTAGAGCTTTATATTGTATTGTAATTATTTTGTTATTGTAAATACAAAGGTTTTAGTGCTTTGGAGGCTAGGTTTTTTCAAAGGGTTTTTCCAAGGTATATTGGTCTCTTTTTCTCCTATTTGGTTGTTCTTTCATTTTATTCTTGTTATGTGTTGTAATTTTGGAAAGGTGCTAGAATTTATAGATAAGGGATACCATTCTGACATCTTTCCTCATAGGATTAATGGAAGGAATTGTTTTCTACTAGGGTTGATGTAAAAAATTATTTATATTTCCTTTCATTTTGGTATTAAGAGTCTGATTTATGAGTTTTGATACTACTAGTATAAGTGTATTTTCTTTCTAGCTTTAGGGTCTCCTTGATGTCCTAAATCTATTCCCACATAAAAAATGCTTCTTGTGCTTTTTGGTTTGCATGTAGTAAGGATACATTCTCGCTTGTGTGAGACCATGTAAATATATAGATTCAATGACTAAATAAAATATTAAGGAAAAAACTCTTAAACATGCAAGATTCCATATACATGTGTGTAATATAGATATTGTAATAATATTCTCTTGACAATATCTGCAAGTAGTAGTTGATAGCACTCTAAATGCCTCTAAGGGATGATTAGGTCTAACGTGCCTAAAATGAACTAGGGTTAATAATGTAGATATAACACCAAGGGTCAAATGAAATACTTGCATGCCTTTAGTCAATAGACAATGATCATAAAGATAGACAAAGTATGCTCAAAGTTGAGCTTTGAATTATAAAAGAAAAGAGATCATTCATGTGAGTGCCATAGTGATCAAGATCACTTTCATAAATTTAAATATAATTTGAGATAGAAAAGATGTAAAACTAAAGATTATGATTATTCCTTAGAAATGCATGCATATAAAATAGAACAACAAAAAACAAAAAAAAAAGAGAAAAGATAGAGGTGTACCTCTATTGATAAAAAAGTTATCATTTATACTTAGGTTGATGGAAGTAGATATATGACTTGAGGTTGTTTCAATGACATTTTGAGAGAAAGAAAGAAGATTTGGATGAAGCAAAACATCAAACAGATGAGTAAATGAAATATTTACATGAATGTGTGTCCCATGAATAACAAAGATTTAAAGGTTTTTGTTATGGATAAATTTCTCAATCAAATATGAGGTAAAGTGCCAAGGAGAAAGAATAAACATTGCCTTGAGGAGTTGAACCCCATGTGTGACCATCAACAAAAAGTGTATATATTAGCTAGTATTCCATGGAGAGCCAAGATTCTGATTGCTCAACTAAGAACTAACTCTCATTAGCTCTCATATGAAATAGGGCAGTGGAAAAGACCTTAAGAAGCCTCGTAAGAAAGGTGTGCATTTTCTGCAATATCGAGGCAATGGAATAAAAAAAACACTTTATTTAAACGGAATGTGATGCCTTCAAGGACATCAAGGACAAACATCTCAATACCATGTTAGTTGTTTCTTGGTAGAGTTTATTCAACAAGGAGACTCTTTAGAAGTTGGAGGTGCTCATCATTTCCTTGAATAGGAAAATGATTGATATACTGAAGACAAAAATATTAATGCTGACTATCACCATAGACTATTTTTAACTTCGTAAACGTCAAAAGTTACTCATTCATTCATTCATTTCCTTATTATTACATAAATTACTCAAATAAAAATGAACTCTAACACATGAGAAAAAGACATGGGTATACAATTTACCCCCATTTAATGATAAAACAATTTTATTTTCAACAATGAAAGTGTCTTGGGGCAATCATTGAGCCTATATACACTATAACACAAGTAGCTATCACAAGATAATTACATTTCCAAGTGCAAGGATTTGTTTGTACGTATAAATCATTTTCATATCACGTGGATTTAATATCTAATTGGTTTCTCAAACTTTGGCTTCACGTGTTTCCCATGCCCACGGCGACCGACTGTCTGTCGAAAAATTGGGCAGGTCGACTGCGACTCAAATACCTGTCGACAAATTGGGCAGGTCGACTGCGACTCAAATACCTGTCGACATGAAAGCTATGATTATATACGCAACCATAATTCTTCCCTTCTCAGAGGAAAACTTTATGCGACTTTTTTTTGGTAATGAAATAATTTAAATAAACAAGTTAATTAAAAATATAAAATTGGTAATAATTTTTTAACTCTTCATTTCGATATATATATTCAAATTTTAGAATGTTTAAGGTGTTGGGAAGTCATTTTGATTTATGGATGTATCTTTATGAAATGTTATTTATAATTTAATAAATATAATCATGATAAGTAGGAGCTATTTTTTAGAGTATTAAATTATGATATTTTATTAGTATTCAATTGTGTATTTTTTGAATCAAACTCGTTGACCTAAATTTCATAAATAGTGGTTCACACAAACTAACTCAACTCAATGATTTTGACTCAAAACTCGAGAAGTTAAATTTTGATAAAACATGGTAAATATAATTATTTAGAACATTGAACTCAAACATATTATATAAGAATAGGAAGTGCATTAATTTAATATATTTTATTTTTATGATTTTATAATAAGATAATATTAAGTATAGAGCCAACACCAAAAACTAAATTCAAATAATTGTCACATTATATTCAACACATCAATTGTTTCATGAAATGCTTAATCTTATGATAATTATCATACTAATTGTTTTTGCGTGAAACTCTTTATCTCATAATTAATATATTATTATAATTTATAAAATATTTTTTTGAATCCTACTATTTTACAATATTTTTTATTAAACAATCAATACGTTAAAATTACCACTCATACACTCCTCAATCTCTTATAGATTAAATAATTAAAAACAATTACAAATTACTAAATATAAAAACTTAATATCTTTAAAAGATGAAATTAACTTGGAACACTCCAAGCACTAATTTAAAACAAACACATTATCTCTTACACCCAAACATATAAAGGCTTTTAATATTTATTAATATATATACAAAAAATCTTGTACAAATACTACGTTTCAAGATTTTCTCCATGTCTTGCTTCTTTGGACACCTTATAAACTCAATCAATACATTTTCAATAGGTGTACATTGCTGTGAGACCTTAATATGTAGACAAACTATTTTCAATTTATAGAGGACATATTAAATTTATTATTATATTCATATTTGTATTGTACATTACAAGAATTGATCACGATGATATGTAAGGATTGCACAGTTCCTATTAATAATACTAAAAACATTCTATTAGGTTTAGATATGATATTTAAATTATTATTTTTATATTGAAATAAAACAAGAAAGATATAAATCAAAGAGTAGCCAGCAAGATACCAATAAAAGAATAATAGTTTTACCTTCTCTAACATTAAAAAATAACTCAAATTGGGTAATGAGGAGTAACCAAGACACGAGGGCTTCACTTAGTGAACCGAAGTTATATCATATGTGTTCATGGCATACTAAAGAATTCCCCTATTTTCAAAAAAATATTGCCCTAGAATCCTTTTTTTCACCCCCTCCCAATACACAACCTGAATTAAAAGCCCCCTATTTTCACCAAATATTGCATTTTTTCATAGCCGAATTAAAAACCTCCTATTTTCGTCGATAGGCAATGTATTGTACCCTCATTTTTCGGATATTAAATCCCCCAATATGAATGCATGTGATATGATATTGCCCAGCCAGTGACACCCTCATGAACCAAGAACTATCATACAATTATGAAGTATTGCAAAATGACTGCTTTACATTCTAAATTTTAGCATACATTGTAACTATTTGGAGCACAAGGAACATCTTTCATGCAACTATAACATATGACACTTTATCTTATCCAAGTGGTTGCTAACCTTCACCTTTTCTTTGGGATGTCACAACCCTCCTTTATCACTTTTGGATTTAAAATACAATTCTATTATATTTTGGTTAAACTACTTAAAATGATTGAATAAATATTATAAAAGAATAAAATGAACACACACACTTGGAGAATATAATTCAAAAGACATTATTTTTATTTATTTATTTTCCACTCCCAATTATGGCACATGTTGTAGGAAGAATAAGAAGCTTCTAGAGGAATCTCCACCACCTTGCATGTAACTCCCCCACTAAGTTTAATCAATTTGCATGAAGTCCAATATTGGAAAAGAATCTCCTTTTTAATTAAATTTTCTAGATAGTGGAATGGAGGGATTTTTCTTATAAATTTGTATGCAAGTTTCAAAGAAGGAAGTTGAAAATGTTTTGAAAAGAAATTCCCAGGTTTCCCTTTGGTAGTCTCATTTTGTTGCAGGATTTTTAAGTTGTTGGTTGAAGGATCTCTCTCAAGTTGCAAGGAAGGATCAAAGGATAGCTCGAGGATTCAACATCAAGCTTCAATAAACCAGGTTCTCTCCTTTTGACATATGAAGAATTTGTATTTATTAAAAAATATATATATATAGTTTCTAGATTCCTTAGTTGAATATAGTTTCTGAAAGAAATCATTTTTTATTTATTTGCTAGATAGGAAGAAAATCTATTTTGTTTTCTTTAAAGAAATGCAGTGACATAATTCTTCCTCTTTTAAAATACATATGCAGATTTCTCTTGCATGTTTTATTTAATCTATTTAAAAGGTAGAAAATCGGATTTTTGCTTTTCTGTTCTCTTGAAAACTAGAGATGATATTGAATATAAATAAATAAATAAATCTCTCTCTCTCTCTGAATAAATAAATCTTTCTCTGTGAATAAATCTTTCTGTGTGAAGAAATAAATCTCTCTGTGAATGAATAAATAAATCTTTCTTTGTGAATAAATCTCTCTGTGTGAAGGAATAAATCTCTCTGTGAATGAATAAATAAATCTTTCTCTGTGAATAAATCTCTGTGTGTGAAGGAATAAATCTCTCTATGAATGAATAAATAAATCTTTCTCTGAGAATGAATAGATAAATCTCTCCGTGAATGAAGAAATAAATTCCCCTCTCTAGATATTAGTTGAGAAATAGAATAGTATAAACATCTACCTACTTCTTGATAATCTGTGCATCGCTGGAGCAAATTACTTCTTTGGTTATTTTATTTCTCTGTTATATTTTCGTCCCTGGGATTAATTTGTTATTCTCTCTTACATTAATATTCTTTTATATATACACATACCTATTTATTTACTCTTCTTTTATGAAATTTAATAATCTGGGTATGTAACCATATATATATAAATATATTAATTTATCCTAACGAAAATATTTTTTAATGTTGCAAGTGATTTTAAATTTAATCACGTCATTCAAAATTATGAGTGTCGGGCGGCGTGCAGACTAGTGGAGGTGGTTTAGTAACTGCCGAGGAAGTGGCACCGTCCACTTCCGCTGCGGTCATTGTCACGGTAGTAGCCGCAGGGTAGTGGAGGGGACCACGGGGTCCCCTCACCACTGCAGGCCTACTTCTGCAGTACCCGCAGTGGTAATGGGACCCGTGGGTCCCACTCCCACTTCCTCCCTTTCATTTTTTATTCTCTTAAATGCCATTTCAATTAAATTCGTCGCATTTTGTATAATGTTAATTTCTTTTTTTTTTAACAAATAAATTTTAGTTTAATAAAAATTTTAAACTTAGGTAAATTTTAGATTTATAATTTTTTTTAGTAAATTTATAAATTGTAAATTAAATTATACCATATTAGCAATTTAACCATGTCAATATGATTTGAAGCTAAATTCTATTTTTGGGACTAGTGACTTTATAGGCGATATTCTTGCATGTAACTTACACTACCGTCACCTCATGCAAATTCCTTACATTGATTACATTTATTGGCATTTCCATCTCCATGCAAGTTACACGTTTAATTATTATAATGCAAGTTTCCTAATTGCCATTATTATGCAAGTTATATTTCAAGTTTTGAATAATAAATAGTTTTAGTTATGGTTTTATTCCATGTAATTCATCAAGTAGTTATTTCAATTAATTGAGCTTTTCAATGTCTAATTTTACACTTTCAATTCATAATTATTTTCCAAGGATGATGTTTATCATAAGTTAGAAAATTAAATAAAGGAAGTCGGGAAACAAAAACCTAGTAGCATTCGGTATATACAGTGCCTCTAGGTCACGCTTATGGGTAATGTCGTCGTGTTGAACTACTGCACTTAACACCTAATAAAGTTGCGTCAATGACATCTGTGGCATCGTCCCTATAAATCGTCGGGGAGTAATAAGGGACACTTGGAAGTTAAAATCCAAGGGGTGGGTAATCCCCCTTGGATCGATAATTTAATAAGATTATTCTAAAATGATCTTTCATCCGCTGAGTTAAACTATAGTAAACCCCTATAGTGATGTTGAGTGAAATGCTTTTATGAAATTGATTTAATCTCGAAGATTTGTTGTCGATTGAAAATTGGTCAAAGGTGACGCTTATGATAAGAATTAGGATCTAGTGTTTTTAGGCCACAAGCAATAGGCCATCTTGAGTCTTTGCTTAAGCGCTACCTCCGTGGGTAGCAACTGTAGAGAAATAGTCTGGGACATTGACCCTAGAAAGGGTTGCGTACCCACTAATCAGTTTACATCAAACCATAGAGTAGAAAATAGAACTACATACTTTACACCTTGATCTCGTGCCGAAGCGGGTATGTAGGCAGCCTTGGGACGAAGTTGTCCCTCGTACTCAGGCGTTCGTGGGTGGGGTCTAGGCTTGGTATAGAAGGATTGAATAGGATCCTAATTTGAAAGATAATTAAAATGGAAAAATTAATTCAATGCATACTCAGAAGGAATCCCGTATGGATTTGCTTGACTTCTTGAGGCTTTAAGCCAAATTCCGAGGCGAAATTCAAGCTTGTATTATGTTAATTAATTACTCCTAAGGATGGCAACCTCGGTGCACTTCTGTTAGAAGAGTTTAGTACTTAGTGAGTGGCTTAGGACCTGAATGGTCCCGATGAGTCTAAGTCTTTGGCCAGAGCACCTCCTATCCTGATTGGATAGATGCCTACCCCATATGGGTAGATGCCTATCCCGTATTGGATAGATGAAATCTTATGTCCCGTATGGACAAATGCCTAACACGTATGGTTAGATGCTCATCCCGGATGGATGAATGCCTAATCCAAATGGATGGATGCCCAGAGTATGCAATTGAATCAAATATAATGATTAAATTAAAAAAAAAAAAAAAAAAGAATGGTCAATTTTGTCGAGTTAATTATGGTGGGTTATTACATGTGGTATCAGAGCAAAGGTTCAAATCTAGGCCTTGTGCTCACTTCAATTTATACAACTAAGGGAATGTTTTCAATGGTAGAAATTAAATTTTAAAATCCTAAATCAAGAACTAACTACATAATTTAACTTTCAGGTAAAAACCTAGAATTGCTAGAGGAAGAGGAAGAGTAAGAGGAAGAGGAAGAGGAAGGGGTAATGGAAGACGTACTAGGAGTCAAAGGGAAGAAAACCATGAGGAAAATCATGAGGAAAACCATGAAGAAAACCATGAGGAAGACCATGAAGAGGATCGACACAACCTAGGAAATAACGAAGATGGGGTCGAAGCTATAATCAACCTTCTAACTGAACAAAGAGATAAAATCAACTTCTTGGAACAATCAATGTAGGACCTTAGGGAAAGGAAGAATGACTTTGAAAATATAAGTGGTACCAAAAATGGAAACCCTAGTAGCAATCAAGGGAATATGATAGGTAATAGAAAAGAAAATAACATATTGGAACTCTCTAAGGACTTAAAGAAAATCACCCCCTCCTAAGTTCGATGGGAGGCAAATTGGTGAAGGAGCTGAGAATTGGTTAAATGAAATGGAAAAGTATTTTGAACTAAGAGATTTTAGCGAAACAAACAAGGCTTTATGGGGTTCCTACCAACTCACAGGGAGGCAACTAGTTGGTGGACCAACATCAAGGAGCAAAATGGGTATAGCAGGGATACGATCACATGGGATCAATTTGTTCACCACTTCCAAGAGAGGTGTCTCTCTCAATTGTTCTTAGATGAAAAGGTGACAAAATTCCATAATCTACGTCAAGGACCCCTATTAGTCCAACAATATTGGGATAAGTTCGCCAAATTGCTTAAGTATGTACCTATGTACCCAAAAAATGAAGAAGGCCAAGCAAGGAAGTTCATTTTGGGGCTAAATACCATTATAGGGGCAGAGGTTGACATGCATGGACCCCAAAACATGAACGAAGTACTTGAAAAGTCCCTAAGGCAAGAGAGGAAGATTCAAACACTAGCAGGGCAGAACTATAATGGGAACCACTCATTTAAAAGGAAGCAGGAATTCTATAGGAACACTAATTTCAACAAAGGTCAAAGGAATAATTCTTCCAAAAGAAGGCCACCTCCTAATAAATATCAGAGGAATGGAAATAATAATAATAATAGGGGCAATAATAACAGAGGCAACTATAATAGGAATGACCAGCAAAACATGATAACTTATCCACCCAGGGCCAATGAAACAAGGAATGATCCCCCTAGGAATCAAGGTAGGAGGGGTCCTCCAGGTGGATGCTTCATGTGTGGGGGAAACCATTTTGCTAGAGAGCGTCCCAGGATGCAAGGACAGATTAGGGCCAATCAACCCCAACAAGGGCCCCAACAAAGGATTCATGTAGTAGTTAGGAATTGAAGAGGAAGATACTAGAATGTTCCCGTGGAAACTACAGGTCTAGGAAATGGGAGGAATAATGATAGAGCCATTCAAAATCTTGGAGAGGCGCCAATGCCAGTTGCGCAATAGAGAGGTTGACCAGTGTAAAATACAATGGGACCAGTATGATGAAAAGAATGCCACGTGGGAAGATACTAAGGAAATGCAGCAGTTGTTTCCTTTTTTGTTTTAATCATGAACTATAGACTCTTTTGGATGCGTTCAATAAGTGCATCGGGACGATGCACAAATTAAGGGGGGGAGGATGTCATAACCCTCCTTTATCACTTTTGGATTTAAAATACAATTCTATTATATTTTGGTTAAACTACTTAAAATGATTGAATAAATGTTATAAAAGAATAAAATGAACACACACACACACACACACACACACACTCGGAGAATATAATTCAAAAGGCATTATTTTTATTTATTTATTTTCCACTCCCAATTATGGCACATGTTGTAGGAAGAATAAGAAGCTTCTAGAGGAATCTCCACCACCTTGCATGTAACTCCACCACTAAGTTTAATCAATTTGCATGAAGTCCAATATTGGAAAAGAATCTCCCTTTTAATTAAATTTTCTAGATAGTGGAATGGAGGGATTTTTCTTATAAAATTGTATGCAAGTTTCAAAGAAGGGAGTTGATTTTGTTTTGAAAAGAAATTCCCAGGTTTTCCTTTGGTAGTCTCATTTTGTTGCTGGATTTTTAAGTTGTTGGTTGAAGGATCTCTCTCAAGTTGCAAGGAAGGATCAAAGGATAGCTCAAGGATTCAAAATCAAGCTTCAGTAAACTAGGTTCTCTCCTTTTGACATATGAGGAATTTGTATATATATATATATATATATAGTTTCTGAAAGAAATCATTTTTTTTATTTGCTAGATAGGAAGAAAATCTATTTTGTTTTCTTTAAAGAAATTCAGTGACATAATTCTTCCTCTTTTAAAATACATATGCAGATTTATCTTGCATATTTTATTTAATCTATTTAAAAGGTAGAAAATTGGATTTTTGCTTTTCTGTTTTCTTTTGAAAACTAGAGATGATATTGAATATAAAAAAAATAAAAAATCTCTCTCTCTCTCTCTGAATAAATAAATCTTTCTCTGTGAATAAATCTTTCTGTGTGAAGAAATAAATCTCTCTGTGAATGAATAAATAAATCTTTCTTTGTGAATAAATCTCTGTGTGTGAAGGAATAAATCTCTCTGTGAATGAATAAATAAATCTTTCCCTGTGAATAAATCTCTCTGTGTGAAGGAATAAATCTCTCTGTGAATGAATAAATAAATCTTTCTCTGAGAATGAATAGATAAATCTCTTTGTGAATGAAGCAATAAATCCCCCTCTCTAGATATTAGTTGAGAAATAGAATATAAATCCCTCTGTGTGAGCTTTGTATTTCTCAGTATAAACATCTACCTACTTCTTGATAATCTGTGCATCGTTGGAGCAAATTACTTCTCTGGTTATTTTATTTCTCTATTATATTTTCTTCCCTGGGATTAATTTGTTATTCTCTCTTACATTAATATTATTTTATATATACACATACCTGTTTATTTACTCTTCTTTTATGAAATTTAATAATCTGGGTATGTAACCATATATATATATATATATATATATTTATCCTAACGAAAATATTTTTTAATGTTGCAAGTGATTTTAAATTTAATCACATCATTCAGAATTATGAGTGTCGGGCGGCGTGCAGACTAGTGGAGGCGGTTTAGTAACCGTTGGGGAAGTGGTACCGTCCACTTCCCTTGCGGTCACTGTCACGACAGTGGCTGCAGGGTAGTGGAGGGGACCACGGGGTCCCCTCACCACTGCGGGCCTGCTTCTGTAGTATCCGCAGTGGTGATGGGACCCGTGGGTCCCACTCCCACTTCCTCCCTTTCATTTTTTTTTCTCTTAAATGCCATTTCAATTAATTTCGTGGCAATTTCTATAATGATAATTTCTTTTTCTTTTTACAAATAAATTTTAGTTTAATAAAAAATTTAAACTTAGGTAAATTTTAGATTTATAATTAGTTTTAGTAAATTTATAAATTGTAAATTAAATTATACCTTATTAGCAATTTAAGCATGTCAATATGATTTGAAGCTAAATTCTATTTTTGGGACTAGTGACTTTATAGGCGATATTCTTGCATGTAATTTACACTACCTTCACCTCATGCAAATTCCTTACATTGATTACATTTATTGGCGTTTCCATCTCCATGCAAGTTACATGTTTAATTATTATAATGCAAGTTTCCTAATTGTCATTATTATGCAAGTTATATTTCAAGTTTTGAATAATAAATAGTTTTAGTTATGGTTTTATTCCATGTAATTCATCAAGTAGTTATTTCAATTAATTGAGCTTTGCAATGTCTAATTTTACGTGTTCAAGTCATAATTGTTTTCCAAGCATGATGTTTATCATAAGTTAGAAAATTAAATAAAGGAAGTCGGGAAACCAAAACCTAGCAGCGTTCGGTATATACAGTGCCTCTGGGTCACGCTTACGAGTAATGTCGTCGTGTTGAACTACTGCACTTAATGCCTAATAAAGTTGCATCAACGACGTCTGTGGCATCGTCCCTATAAATCGTTAGGGAGTAATAAGGGATACTTGGAAGTTAAAATCCAAGGGGTGGGTAATCCCCCTTGGATCAATAATTTAATAAGATAATTCTAAAACGATCTTTCATCCGCCGAGTTAAACTATAGTAAACCCCTATATGGATGTTGAGTGAAATGCTTTTATGAAATTGATTTAATCTCAAAGATTTGTTGTCGATTGACAATTGGTCAAGGGTGACGCTTATGATAAGAATTAGGATCTAGTGTTTTTAGGCCACAAGCAATAGGCCATCTTGAGCCTTTGCTTAAGCGCTACCTTTGTGGTTAGCAATCGCAAAGAAACTATATGGGACATTGACCCTAGAAAGGGTTGCGTACCCACTAATCAATTTACATCAAACCATAGAGTAGAAAATAGAACTACATACTTTACACCTTGATCCCGTGCCGAAGCGGGTATGTAGGCAGTCTTGGGACGGAGTTGTCCCTCGTACTCAGGCGTTCGTGGGTGGGGTCTAGGCTTGGTATAGAAGGATTGAATAGGATCCTAATTTGAAAGATTATTAAAATGGAAAAAATTAATTCAATGCATACTCGGAAGGAATCCCGTATGGATTTGCTTGACTTCCCGAGGCTTTAAGCCAAATTTCGAGGCGAAATTCAAGCTTGTATTATGTTAATTCATTACTCTTAAGGACGGCGACCTTGGTGCACTTCTGTTAGAAGAGTTTAGTACTTAATGAGTGGCTTAGGACTCGAATGGTCCTGATGAGTCTAAGTCTCTGGCCAGAGCACCTCCTATCCCGATTGGATAGATGCCTACCCCGTATGGGTAGATGCCTATCTCGTATTGGATAGATGAAATCTTATGTCCCATATGGACAAATGCCTAACACGTATGGTTAGATGTTCATCCCGGATGGACGAATGCCTAATCCAAATGGATGGTTGCCCAGAGTATGTAATTGAATCAAACATAATGATTAATTAAAAATAAATAAAAATAAAAATGGTCAATTTGGTCGAGTTAATTATGGTGGGTTATTACATGTGGTATCAGAGCAAAGGTTCAAATCTAGGCCTTGTGCTCACTTCAATTTATACAACTAAGGGAATGTTTTGCAATGGTAGAAATTAAATTTTAAAATCCTAAATCAAGAACTAACTACATAATTTAACTTTCAGGTAGAAACCTAGCATGGCTAGAGGAAGAGGAAGAGGAAGAGGAAGAGGAAGAGGAAGGGGTAATGGAAGACGTACTATGAGTCAAAGGGAAGAAAACCATGAGGAAAACCATGAAGAAAACCATGAGGAAGACCATGAAGAGGATCAATACAACCCAGAAATAATGAAGATGGGGTCGAAGCTTTAATCAACCTTCTAACTGAACAAAGAGATAAAATCAACTTCTTGGAACAATCAATGCAGGACCTTAGGGAAAGGCAGAATGACTTTGAAAATAGAAGTGGTACTGAAAATGGAAACCCTGGTAGCAATCAAGGGAATATGATGGGTAATAGAAAAGAAAATAACATATTGGAACTCTCCAAGGACTTACAGAAAATCACCCCTCCTAAGTTTGATGGGAAGCAAATTAGTGAAGGAGCTGAGAATTGGTTAAATGAAATGGAAAAGTATTTTGAACTAAGAGATTTTAGTGAAACAACCAAGGCTTTATGGGGTTCCTACCAACTCACAGGGGAGGCAGCTAGTTGGTGGACCAACACCAAGGAGCAAAATGGGTATAGCAGGGATACGATCACATGCGATCAATTTGTTCACCACTTCCAAGAGAGGTGTCTCCCTCAATTGTTCTTTGATGAAAAGGTGACAAAATTCCATAATCTACGTCAAGGACCCCTATCAGTCCAACAATATTGGGATAAGTTCACCAAATTGCTTAAGTATGTACCTATGTACCAGAAAGATGAATAAGTTCAAGCAAGGAAGTTCATTTTGGGGCTAAATACCAACATAGGGGTAGAGGTTGACATGCATGGACCCAAAAACATGAACAAAGTACTGGAAAAGTCCCTAAGGCAAGAGAGGAAGATTCAAACACTAGCAGAGCAGAACTATAATGGGAACCACTCATTTAAAAGGAAGCAGAAATTCAATAGGAACACTAATTTCAACAAAGGTCAAAGGAATAATTCTTCCGAAAGAAGGCCACCTACTAATCAATATTAGAGGAATGGAAATAATAATAATAATAGGGGCAATAATAATAGAGGCACCTATAATAGGAATGACCAACAAAACAGGATAACTTATCCACCCAGGGCCAATGAAACAAGGAATGATCCCCCTGGAATCAAGGTAGGAGGGGTCCTCCAGGTGCATGCTTCATGTGTGGGGGAAACCATTTTTCTAGAGAGTGTCCCAGGATGCAAGGACAGATTAGAGCCGATCAACCCCAACAAGGGCCCCAATAAAGGATTCATGCAACAGTTAGGAACCGAAGAGGAAGATACCAGAATGTTCCCATGGAAACTACAGGTCCAGGAAATAGGAGGAATAATGATAGAGCCATTCAAAATCTTGGAGAGGCGCAGTGCCAGTTGCGCAACAGAGAGGTTGATCGGTGTAAAATACAATGGGACCAGTATGATGAAAAGAATGCCACATGGGAAGATACTAAGGAAATGCATCAGTTGTTTCCTTTTTTGTTTTTATCTTGAACTATAGACTCTTTTGGATGCGTTCAATAAGTGCATCGGGACGATGCACAAATTAAGGGGGGGAGGATGTCACAACCCTCCTTTATCACTTTTGGATTTAAAATATAATTCTTTTATATTTTGGTTAAACTACTTAAAATGATTGAATAAATGTTATAAAAGAATAAAATGAACACACACACAAACACACACACACACACTTGGAGAATATAATTCAAAAGACATTATTTTTATTTATTTATTTTCCACTCCCAATTATGGCACATGTTGTAGGAAGAATAAGAAGCTTCTAGAGGAATCTCCACCACCTTGCATGTAACTCCCCCAATAAGTTTAATCAATTTACATGAAGTCCAATATTGGAAAAGAATCTCCCTTTTAATTAAATTTTCTAGATAGTGGAATGGAGGGATTTTTCTTATAAAATTGTATGCAAGTTTCAAAGAAGGGAGTTGATTTTGTTTTGAAAAGAAATTCCCAGGTTTTCCTTTGGTAGTCTCATTTTGTTGCAGGATTTTTAAGTTGTTGGTTGAAGGATCTCTCTCAAGTTGCAAGGAAGGATCAAAGGATAGCTAGAGGATTCAACATCAAGCTTCAGTAAACCAGGTTCTCTCCTTTTGACATATGAGGAATTTGTATATATATATATATATATATATATATTCTAGATTCCTTAGTTGAATATAGTTTCTGAAATAAATCATTTTTTATTTATTTGCTAGATAGGAAGAAAATCTATTTTGTTTTCTTTAAAGAAATGCAGTGACATAGTTCTTCCTCTTTTAAAATACATATGCAGATTTCTCTTGCATATTTTATTTAATCTATTTAAAAGGTAGAAAATTAGATTTTTGCTTTTCTGTTTTCTCTTGAAAACTAGAGATGATATTGAATATCAAAAAATCTCTCTCTCTCTCTCTCTCTCTCTCTCTCTCTCTCTCTCTGAATAAATAAATCTTTCTCTGTGAATAAATCTCTCTGTGTGAGTAAATAAATTTCTCTGTGAATGAATAAATAAATCTCTCTGTGTGAAGGAATAAATCTCTCTGTGAATGAATAAATAAATCTTTCTCTATGAGTAAATCTCGTTGTGTGAAGGAATAAATCTCTCTGTGAATGAATAAATAAATCTTTCTCTGAGAATGAATAGATAAATCTCGCTGTGAATGAAGAAATAAATCCCCCTCTCTAGATATTAGTTGAGAAATAGAATATAAATCCCTCTATGTGAGCTTTGTATTTCTCAGTATAAACATCTACCTACTTCTTGATAATCTGTGCATCGCTGGAGCAAATTACTTCTTTGGTTATTTTATTTCTTTGTTATATTTTCGTCCCTGGGATTAATTTGTTATTCTCTCTTACGTTAATATTCTTTTATATATACACATACTTGTTTATTTACTCTTCTTTTATGAAATTTAATAATTTGGGAATGTAACCATATGTATATATATACATATACATATACATATACATATACATATATACATATATACATATATATATGTATATGTATATATATATTTCTATACATATATATATATATATAAATTTATCCTAACAAAAATAATTTTTAATGTTGCAAGTGATTTTAAATTTAATCACGTCATTCGGAATTATGAGTGTTGGGCAGCGTGCAGACTAGTGGAGGCTGTTTAGTAGCCATTGGGGAAGTGGTACCATCCACTTCCCCTACGGTCACTATCACGGCAGTGGCTGCAGGGTAGTGGAGGGGACCATGGGGTCCCCTCACCACTACGGGCTTGCTTTCGTAGTACCCGCAGTGGTGATGGGACCCGTGGGTCCCACTCCCACTTCCTCCCTTTAATTTTTTTTCTCTTAAATGCCATTTCAATTAAATTCGTGGCATTTTGTATAATGTTAATTTCTTTTTTTTTTTACAAATAAATTTTAGTTTAATAAAAATTTTAAACTTAGGTAAATTTTAGATTTATAATTAGTTTTAGTAAATTTATAAATTGTAAATTAAATTATACCTTATTAGCAATTTAAGCATGTCAATATGATTTGAAGCTAAATTCTATGTTTGGGACTAGTGACTTTATAGGCGATATTCTTGCATGTAACTTACACTACCTTCGCCTCATGCAAATTCCTTACATTGATTACATTTATTGGCGTTTCCATCTCCATGCATGTTACACGTTTAATTATTATAATGCAAGTTTCCTAATTGTCATTATTATGCAAGTTATATTTCAAGTTTTGAATAATAAATAGTTTTAGTTATGGTTTTATTCCATGTACTTCATCAAGTAGTTATTTCAATTAATTGAGCTTTGCAATGTCTAATTTTACGTGTTCAATTCATAATTGTTTTCCAAGCATGATGTTTATCATAAGTTAGAAAATTAAATAAAGGAAGTCGAGAAACCAAAACCTAGCAGCGTTCGGTATATACAATGCCTTTGGGTCACGCTTACGGGTAATGTCGTTGTGTTGAACTAGTGCACTTAACGCTTAATAAAGCTGCAGCAACGACATTTGTGGCATCGTCCCTATAAATCGTTAGGGAGTAATAAGGGACATTTGGAAGTTAAAATCCAAGGGGCGGGTAATCCCCCTTGGATCGATAATTTAATAAGATAATTCTAAAATGATCTTTCATCCATTGAGTTAAACTATAGTAAACCCCTATAGGGATGTTGAGTGAAATGCTTTTATGAAATTGATTTAATCTTGAAGATTTGTTGTCGATTGACAATTGGTCAAGGGTGACGCTTATGATAAGAATTAGGATCTAGTGTTTTTAGGCCACAAGCAATAGACCATCTTGAGCCTTTGCTTAAGCGCTACCTCCGTCGGTAGCAACCATAGAGAAACTGTCTGGGACATTGACCCTAGAAAGAGTTGTGTACCCACTAATCAGTTTACATCAAACCATAGAGTAGAAAATAGAACTACATACTTTACGCCTTGATCCCGTACCGAAGCAGGTATGTAGGCAGTCTTGGGATGGAGTTGTCCCTCGTACTCAGGCGTTCATGGGTGGGGTCTAGGCTTGGTATAGAAGGATTGAATAGGATCCTTATTTGAAAGATAATTAAAATGGAAAAAAGTAATTCAATGCATACTCGGAAGGAATCCCGTATGGATTTGCTTGAGTTCCCCAGGCTTTAAGCCAAATTCTGAGGCGAAATTCAAGCTTGTATTATGTTAATTAATTACTCCTAAGGACAGCGACCTTGGTGCACTTTTGTTAGAAGAGTGTAGTACTTAGTGAGTGGCTCAGGACCCGAATGGTCTCGATGAGTCTAAGTTTTTGGCCAAAGCACCTCCTATCCCAATTGGATAGATGCCTATCTCGTATTTGATAGATGAAATCTTATGTCCCGTATGGACAAATGCCTAACCCGTATGGTTAGATGCTCATCCCGGATGGATGAATGCCTAATCCAAATGGATGGATGCCTAGAGTATGCGATTGAATCAAACATAATGATTAAATTAAAAAAAAAAAAAGAATGGTCAATTTTGTCGAGTTAATTATGGTGAGTTAATACATGGGAACACCCTGAAATTGAGAGCATAAAAAAATAACTTGGAAAATAACACTAGAGTAAAACTTTAACATTTCACCTTCTTGATGAATATTATGTTTTGGAAAAACTGATAAACATCTACTTTTCCATATACAATTAAGCAAAATTACATGTCTGATAGAGTCAACAATAAGATTGTTTTGAAGGCCAATACCCAAAATAACTTCTTTCTAGCTTAATCTATGCTAAAAAAATAGCGAGAAATTTAAAAATAACATTCCACTTTATTTTAGCCCATGAATAGCTCCAAAATATGTGTTTCAAACTTTCATTATGCTAATAGAAAGGACATAAAATTGGACACACCATTAGACACTTTAACCTGTTGCCAATTGGTAACTTAAAGTGTAAAACTTTGTTGAGAATGGGTGTCTCAAACTTACTGGTTGAAATCTTGATTAGATGGCATTTGGTTTCTGCAATGAGCAGTTCGGTTGGAAAGCATTCATGTTATTGACTAGTTCCAAAGGCGGTTGAATAACTTTCCATGTTATATGTTAGCCAAAGTTATGGTCAGGCGGGATGACGGGAAAGAAAGGAATTACTTCTTTCTGTACCCTGTGCAAGCAGAAGACTAAGGCGAGATAGCGGGAGGAAAGAAGACTTGGTCTTCCACTTTACCCCGCGGCTTTGAGAAGCACATGGGAGAGTGTCACGAGCTAGTAGGGTGTTGGACTTCCCCACCACCCCATGTGGTAAAGAACAACCTGACAATGGTGTTGTGGGATAATGGGAGTGTTGGCATTACAGTAAGAAAGATTGTTGATATTCAATATGAGAAGGTTGTTGAAGATTATTGATATAACTGAAGAAGGATGATAATTATCTTTATAACATTATTTTGTCATTGATGTCAAGAGATTGATAATCTGATTCAATATGATGTTGCCATATCTTGAGAAGATTGATTTGAAGAGAATTAAGATGTTGGTAAAAGACACAAAAAGAATGTGATGAATAAGGGGAGAAATAAGTTATTCAATGGACAACTATTACCGAGTTAGACAATGATGAGATCATGATGTTTAGATTGTTTTGATATTCTACATATGTTGATTGATTGTAAGGTTTATACTATACTATTTCACCGAGCAAAGAACCTAGTCGATAAACCCTAAGGTTATCGATATTGGTTAATGAAGGCAGAATGTCTACCGAGTAAAGTTTAGTATTTACCGAGTTGCAACCGAGTTATGACAGTGCACATTAGATGGATAAAAGCATTATTTAATAAAGGACAATGATTAGTTGAAGATGTATAAATGATTGGAATGTCGTGTATGAAGTTTGTTAAGGATCTATGGTAAAGGAAAATCGGCAGGAAGATCTACAACACAGATTGAACCACAATAACCTTATGCAAGTTCCAAGAAGGGAATGCAAGTCCTGAGGCAAGGTAAAATGTTTTTCAGATCGAAGGATACATTGCACCTGGTCAAGTTTGAAGATTTGATGGCTAAGACTGATCATGGGAAATGTGATCAAGGAGATTAAGCGGTTAGCAATTGTTTATAAATAAGAAATTATTGATGAACAATGGATGCAGGCAAGTGTATGCACAAGGGATGCTACATAGTGATTACCGAGCACAGAAGCTTGAAGACCTATTTGAATAACAGAGTAGAGAGCCCAGTAGAGGGACAAGATAAGTCCTGTGACTAGATTATTTTGAGCAAATAAGAATCTTCTTTAGCATTTTAGATGTGAAGTTGCAGATAGATTTTTATTACTGTTATTTTGTAAGTGACAGAAAATCTCTTAACCGAGTGGACTTAATAGTCTTACATGTAAACCCTCTAGCAAGGTAACATTCTAAGTGAGTGTTTGAAATCCTTTGACAAGGTCACTTCTAACAAAGTGAAGATCCTAACAAATCTGAGGGAAATCCCTTAACCGGGTCACATCTAGCAATGTGTTTGTAATCTTTAACAGGATTTGCTTTTAACCAAGCATACTCTAGAAGAGTATATTTCTTAGTGGGTCCGAAATACCATAGTGGTTTTTCCCTATTTGGGTTTCCACATTAAATCTGGTGTTATGAGTGTTATTATGATTATGTGTTCATAAGTTTGCATGTTTAGCAGTTTTGGTTATATTGCTGAAGTATAAGTTACCGAGGTTGAATCTATTGATTTTATGGAAGTTTAAGTTTGTATGATTTACCCCCCCTCTCATCTTGTTAGCTATTGGCATCTGTACTTTACATTAAGTATCAGAACTATCAGGGAGAGAGAGCGAAACAAGGAGGCTTGCTCCCCCCGCCACCTCACAACTTAAAGAAGAGAATGCAAGATGTCTTGCAAGGTAACAAGGAAGCAAGGAGACTTGTTCTCCCTACCACCTTGCAAGGTATCTGAGGGTTCCCAAGAAGTCATGCGGGCTAACAGGGAAGTGAGGAGATTTACTCTTCCCGCCATCTCGTGAGGTATCAAAGTGTCTATTGTTGATAAGTTAAAGAGCGATAGAGATGGGAACCATGATCGAATGCGAAACAACTTGTTGAGCTATATGTCGATGATTGGTTCAAGTTGGAATTGTAATGCCCCACCAGGAACCCTAAAGGAAAACAACACAACTAGGCAACTAAAGGGTGAAATATTTATTAAAAAAAAAGATTAAGTGCATTAATCATAACCATTGCACGTCTAATAACACAACGGAAGACTAACACACAATTTTCTAAGGGTTACCAACGAAGATGAATTCACAAATTATATTAACACCACAGTTAATCCAATTGTCCATTTAATTAGGTAAATTCAATGCTTAAGTTAAAAAAACTACACATACATCTAAATTCCATAATGAAAGATTCAAGTATACCAATGCATTCAATTTTTCATAAATCATTTAACTGAATTAACATACATTCCACTGACATAATATTACAATATCCATAAATACATCGCTTCCAATAATACCACAGATTACAAAGTTACAATATCAAGGTTACATAAAATTCTGATACAATGACCATAAGGTCTCAACTGAACAATGATCCTGAACATGAGCTGGTACATGAACCACGAACCAAGAAACACCAACAAAGCCTTTCCTTGCCTGAATATACAATCCAGAACATACGATGGGAAGTGGGACTACCACCTGACCATGTGATCCCGAAATGGAACCACCCCACCGTGCTAGGAGATAGTAGAAAACCCTCAAGCAAGCAAAGTAAGACAAGTACGAAAGAACTACAAGACTCCACAAACATCCATGTGACTCAACTCACAAAACACTAGTAACTCTAAGGAGAGAGTGTCATCACATAGCTTAAGATGGATACCATGGTACAACCTCCATAGGTCCCAGCTCACTGTCCTAGTAACCTCTCCCAAACCTTTGGTTCCAACTAAGTCTCATGTAGACCCTACCAATCCTTTCGTGAAGACAAGGTGGTAAGTTTGCCATTCCAGGCCTTCTCGCAACATTATGAGCCTTGTACTAGCACTCACTGGGGGTAGAACTTGATACCTACGGTAGCACTTGCTACCCACAGTGGCTTGGGTATTATAAAATTTTCTTTTCCCTAGTTTTTGCGGTACAGTCCGAAATACAGTGTTTTCGATATCTGTGTAGGGTATTAAATTAATTTATTAAATATATGAAGTATGTATATATATATATATATATATATATATATATATATAAGTTAATTTTATTTTGGACATTATGTTAATTGATATTATTTTTAATACTGTGAAAATTATTTCTGAGTTGATATATATATTCTGTAATATAATAATAAGTAATTTATATATAGGTATTCATATAATTATATTATATGAATATAATTAATTTATAATTAGTGTGTTTTCAGAAAAGCTTGTAATTTTTATAGATTTTAGATTTATGCTTGAAAACATTAGGAGATTAATTTTTGTGTGATTGATTTAAATCTTATTGGACAAATGACAATATTGATTTATTGTATTAATATAGTTGTATTTTCTTATTTTTTTGGAAAATCCTTAATTGCTAGTTAATTATGCATTTGGCTGTTTTAAGGAAAGATTGCCTATATTAAGATCTTGTGTAAATGGTGTTTGCAGTCAAGCTTTATTTCGTTGCACTAGTTGAGTTGTCATTGTGCCTTATGTTATTATATCTCCTTGGTCAGGTATTGTTGTATAACCTTATTGATGTGAGCCATTGTGTGTTTTGTCCAAATGGTCAACCTTGGGTTAGTGATTGTGTATTCTTCACCTGTGGTTTGTCAGGATTAGTTATGGTTGTCTGTTTCACCATAGAGTT
The DNA here is from genome assembly GCF_030272615.1 of Cryptomeria japonica. Lineage (NCBI taxonomy): Eukaryota > Viridiplantae > Streptophyta > Pinopsida > Cupressales > Cupressaceae > Cryptomeria > Cryptomeria japonica. Next base: position 94,094,549 of record NC_081406.1, on the reverse strand, counting down.
CGCGTAGAGAGACCTTTCATGTTAGTGTCCTATGAGAGAGAGTGGATTTCGAGCGGGGGCCATGCTCAAGTGGATGACAGGATAACCTAATAACTGATTTGGGGGTGGGTGGAATAAATATTAATTAAGATAATGTACCTCGTGCATAGGTGAGTGCTAGTACAAGGCTTATAATGTTGCGAGAAGGCCTGGAATGGCAAACTTACCACCTTGTCTTCATGAAAGGATTGGTAGGGTCCACATGAGACTTAGTTGGAACCAGAAGTTCAGGAGAGGTTACTAGGACAGTGAGCTGGGACCTATGGAGGTTGTACCATGGTATCCATCTTAATCTATGCGATAACACTCTCTCCTTATAGTCACTAGTGCTTTGTGAGTTGAGTCACATGGATGTTTGCGGAGTCTTGTAGTTCTTTCGTACTTGTCTTACTTTGCTTGCTTGAGGGTTTTATACTATCTCCTATCACGGTGGGGTGGTTCCATTTCGGGATCACATGGTCAGGTGGTAGTCCCACTTCCCATCAAATGTTCTGGATTATACCTTCAGGCGAGGAAAGGCTTCGCTGGTGTTTCTTGGTTCGTGGTTCATGTACCAGCTCATGTTCGAGATCATTGTTCAGTTGAGACCTTGTGGTCATTGTATCAGACTTTTATGTAACCTTGATATTGTAACTTTGTAACCCATGGTATTATTGGAAGTGATGTATTTATGGATATTGTAATATTATGTCAGTGGAATATATGTTAATTCAGTTGCTTTGATCTTATGTATAAATGATTTATGAAAAATTGAATGCATTGGTATACTTGAATCTTTCATTATGGAACTTAGATGTATGTGTAGTTTTTTTAACTTAAGCATTGAATTTACCTAATTAAATGGACAATTGGATTAACCGTGGTGTTAATATAATTTGTGAATTAATCTTCGTTGGTAACCCTTAGGAAATCGTGTGTTAGTCTTCCGACATGTTATTAGACGTGCAATGGTTATAATTAATGCACTTAATATTTTAAAAAAAAATTTATTTCACCGTTTAGTTACCTAGTTGTGTTGTTTTCCTTTAGGGTTCCTGGTGGGGCATTACAGGTTTGACTCAGAGGATGCAATGTAGAAAACACAACGTGCTATCGACAGTTTGAGGAAGTTTGACAATTTAGAGATATGGAAACTGAAACAAACCATTTTTCAGCAGAGATATAAAATGTCTGAATAAACAGTTGCAGGATGTCGAATTGTAAACAGTTAGTCAGTTAGATAGAGGATGGTTGATTGGTGATTCGGTTGGATGCAAAATTGTAAACCGATCGTGGATGTAATATTCTGAATTGTTGTCGGAATAGAGATTAGATCAGAGCTTGAAATTTGTAACTTGTATGTAAATTGTTTTTATTGTAATACAAGACATATCGCTTTGGTGTGTGGTTTTTTCACCCGTAAGGGTTTTCCCATGTGAATTCTGGTGTACTTCTCTATGTGTGTGAATTTTTATGTTAGTCTATTTTCCTTGCATTGTGTATCTTATTGACTATAATTTGGATAAAAGTTATCTCTTCTTCTCTCCTCTAAGAAATTGACATTTTAGGATGGTGTTTCTACACTTTGCTTTCCTTACAAGTGGTATTAGAGCCTGACCAGTTGTGTTATCCTTGTGGGTAGGACAAGTTTTTTGTGTTAATTTTTGCAGTGGGATTTTTGTAGAGGACTTGTGCGTGAAATTGCAAATTGAAGATGGTCAACACATCAGGGAGAGTAGACATTGAGAAGTTCAGTGGTGGCAACTATGAGTTATGGAAACTCAAGATGAAAGACCTGCTGGTGGACAGAGACCTTTGGGTTGCAGTGTCTGAAACTAAACTAGTAGGCATGTGTAATGTGACCAAAATGTATTGGTGGGTGAAAAATGTGTGAATGAGAGATCAAGAGGAAAACTACCCTTTCCCTCCAAGGAGAGATGAGAGTTTCACTATGGATTTCCCTTCAAACACTTTTCACCTAATTACATTGGAAGAGGAGAGGAGTATTCACTAGATTCAATCTCCAAAGAAGAAGATAAAATTCTGAGTGAAATGGGAATGATAAGCTAATCCCCTCTTCCTATTTGAAATGGAAAGCAATTGATTGAATTATGTAGTGAAAAAGTGACAAAGAACTGATTATAACTCGAGATTGGAGTATGGGATGAAGTTGTGCACCTAGATCTGGCAATAATATGTTGAGACAAAGCTGCCCTGTGAATTCGGGGAAAATTTGCCTGGACCATGGTGGGAATGTACACGGTCCTTCGAAAAATTTGTGAAACAAAAAGGGTTTTTTCGTCTCTGCAAATGGAGCCCGAATCTGAAAGTACAACCACACACTTGCAACCTCAAGGGAAGTTGTGATAGAAATCTTGATAGAAATTCTTGTGTGGAATTGAATGTTGGAATCAATCTCCTCTTCAATGGTTGAATCCTTGACTTGAATGCAACACCTAGCCTTGAAGGGAGACTTGAGAATGCTCAATGCTAAAAAGGAATGCTTGAATGCTCTCGAATGCTTCATCTCATGTATCTGTCTTATCGCATGACCCCACTTATGCAAATGAGAGGGAAAATGAAACTTAAATAAATGTCAATTAGGGTTAATGAAACTGATTTTCGTCACAAGCCGACATCGGGGAAGTTTTCCCACTCACTGCACAACCTACAATGCATGCTTAGGAAAGGCCCTACCCCAAAATAGGGTAGGGACAAGGGCACCACGTCCCTATATTGGGTGGATAGGGGAGCCACACCCCTATCCCCTACCCCTATCCTACCCTTTTCTCCAAGCTAGAGTGTAGACAAGGTGGTGCAGAGGCCAAGGAAGAAGCAGATTATGAGGGTTGAGCAGTCTCTGATCTCTAATCAGGCTTAAGGGATTCGATCTCGCATGCATGAGGACCCTAATGCGGTCAAAAATTGCTAGGGTCGCAATTTTATGACACTACAGTATGAAAGAGAGGAAAGCCAAAAGGCTGATAAGGTTATGTCTCACAGATTCTATTCTCTTGAACGTTCATGAGGAGAATACAACAACTTCTTTGTGGAAGAAACTTGGTGATATTTATCAGAGAAATTATCTAGTGAATAAGTTGATCTTGAGGAAGAAGTTGTACTCCTTGAAGATGAGTGAAGGGACATCTATCACATACCATCTCAATGCGTTCAACATGATCATTACATAATTAACTTATGTGGGAGTAAATATTGAGGATGAGGATCGACGTATGCTTCTATTGTGTTCCTTTCCTGATACTTGGGATCATCTCGTGATGGCTATTGGGAGTACAATAACCACCTTCAAAATGGAAGATGAGGTTGCTTCTTTGCTTTCAGAAGAGGCATGGAGAAAGTCTTCTGAGATGGCCAAGGAGGCTCTTGTTGCTCGGGGTAGATCAAAGGAAAAAGGTAAACAAAAGGATAAGAAGTCCAAATCTAAATCAAAGGAGAGATCAAAATATCCTCGGAAGAAGTCCAAGGTGAAGTGTTGGAATTGTAGGAAGTCTGGTCATATCTGAAAGGATTGCAAAGAGGAGAAAAAGAAGAAGAAGAAGAAGAAGAACTCTTCTAATATCAAGTCTTCTCAGAGTGATACAAATGCCTTCATTGCTACCTTGGCAACTCAGACAACTGATAATGTCTGGTTGATCGATTCAGTGCATCTTTCCACATGACATCTCATAGAGAATGGTTCTTGAAGTATGAGGAATATAATGGTGGAAAGGTATACCTGGCTAGTGATTTCTCTCTTGAAAGTTGGCCGAGAAAGAGTTAGAATTCAATTTCTTGATGGAAAAGTGATGTTGGTGTACATGTTACATTCTTTGGTGGTGGTTGTAAGATGACTATCTAGAGGCTGCATAGTTTTGGCTAAGGGTGTACAATTTGGTACTCTGCTCAAACTAGATGCACAATCTATTCAATGTAATAGTGTCTCTGGAAATTTTGAATAATCTACTTGGATGGAGAACGTTGCAAGCTCAATGGAGGTCAAACTTCCTGCCAAGAAAATAATGTTATGACATCATAAACTCGGTCACATTAGAGAAAAGGGCTTAAAAGCTCTGAAAAATAAAAACCTGGTAGAGGGGCTTGATGATTGTAATTTTGAGTTATAATTCTGTGAACATTGTATATATGGAAATCAACACCGTGTTTCTTTTTACACTAGTCCTCATAGATCTTCTAGTTTGTTGGATTATGTCCACTCTGATGTTTTTGGTCCTGTAAATGTTCCTTCGTTGTTGAAATCTAAATACTGCATTTCCTTTATAGATTATTATTCGATAAGGGCATTTGTATACTTTTTGAAAAGTAAATCAAAAGTCTTCAGTCAGTTTAAAGAGTTTTAAAACTTGATTGAAAACCAGATTGGTAGGAAAATAAAATTCCTAAGGATAGATAATTGCGGTGAGTTATGTTCTACAAAATTTGAACAATATTGTAAATATCATGGAATTAAAAGGCATAAGAATACATCTTACACTCCACAACAAAATGGAGTTTCTAAAAGGTTCAATAGAACATTGATGGAAAAGGCGAGAAGCATGTTGAGTGGTGCTAGCCTAGAACATAAGTTTTGGGTTGAGGTTGTGTCCACAACATCATGCTATCTATAGAATAGATCTCCCACTTCAATGCTGGTAGACAAGATGCCCATGGAAGCATGGTATGGTAAGAATCCCTCTCTGAGACATATTCGTGTCTTTGGCTACGAGTCATATGCTTATTTGCCTGATGTAAATAGATCCAAGTTGGAAAACAAAGCTGTCAAGTGTGTCTTCATTGGATATGGTCTGGATGTGAAGGGATACAAACTTTGGAATCCTGTGACTGAGAAGATATTGTATAGCAGAAGTGTGATCTTTCATGAGTTGAAGAGTACCTTAGTTGATCTACAGTTTGGAAAGACAGAGAAAGAGGAAGCAGTAGTTGAAATTCCTCTAACTCTAGAAAAGGAGGAACTATGAACTCCATGTGAACCTGAAAGAGAGGAGAGTTCTAGCAGCTCTAAAAGTTTTGATCAAGAAGAAGAACAAGAACCTCGATCTCAACCATTGAGGAGGTCTACACGAGAGAGGAGATAACCAAATAGGTATGGTTATTCAATGTTGGATTCTAATTGTGTCTATGCTTTGATTACCAACACTGATGAGCCTAAGACTATGAAGGAAGCAATATAAATATCTGATTCAGATTCCTCGTTGGAGGCTATGAATGAAGAAATGGCTTCTCTAAAGAAGAATGGTACCTAGGATCTGGTGCTCTTGCCTGAAGGTAGAAAACTAGTTTGCTGTAAATGGGTATTTAAAAAGAAAACTGGTCTGGATGAAAGTATGGAAAAGTACAAAGCTAGGCTGGTCACAAAAGGTTATTCATGTTGGCATTTGTATGAAGATTGCATTAATGATATGTTATGTTGTCATTGATGTCAATTGAACCGGTAATGGTATTTATGATATTGTTGATATTGTTGTTATTGATATTGTCTTGTAGCCGATAAGAAGAGCTTTGAGGAAGATGTTGTAAACCGGTATGTAAGTTTATGAGTTGAATTGGTAACCGATGCATAAGGTTAAACCCTTTCTATGTTATGTAACTGGTAAACCCTACCAGTTGTTTTTGTTAAACCCTAACCGATTAAGTTTGCTGAAATGGTTATGTTGGTTTATTATCTGTTGAGAATGATGGAGACATGTGTGATCATTGTAAGAATATAAGTTCAGATTGTTTTGGTGTGTTTGTTTGATTGTCTAGAGAATGAGCAAAGTGGATTGCATCTAATGCAAAGCGTGTGATGAGTTACAAGTCTGATGAAGCGGTTGGAATTTTCTTGAGGAATGTGTATAGTTTGCTATGTAAATCTAATGGTAAAACTTGAATCGATTTGTTTGTAATCTCTATGAGAGAATTAGGTTTTTGTTGTGTTACTGACCTAGTTTATTTGTATTTAAGGTCGATGAAGTTGTTTTGTTAAGTGTTGGCATAAATTATTTGAGTCTGTGATTGCTTAACTGGAGAATGGATCTGTAGTTTGTGTAAAGGCAGATTGAAGCTTAAAAGGATCTGATCAAGCAAATGTAGTGCTATTCAGACGGATCAAGAAAAACCTATTGTCTTCTAACAATTACAACATAATTGAAATCCCCTAACTAGGTAAGATCTAACAAGCTTGGTTACTTCTTAAATCCTCTAACAAGGTGGTCCATTAGCTTGGATTCTCAAATCCTCTATTGAGGTTACTCCTAACAGGGCATTTGTTTCTTATCAAGGTATTTTGTAAATCCCTTAACTGGGTGAATCCTAATAGGACTTATTGTAAAAGCTTTAACAGGCTTGGCTCCTAATAGGGTAAACTTCAGAAGAGTTCAAATAGCTATCTTGTGAGTCTCATCTCACCGTGGTTTTTACCTATTTGGGTTTTCCACGTATAAACAATTGTGTCATGTGGTGAATGCTTTTGTGGTTATGATCTTATTTGTTGATTTGATTAACTTCTGATAAGCCATGATAACTGGAAGCATTGAGATATGGAGTGTGTTGATATATGATTAAGCATTTGGATGTTTACAAGATTGAAGTTGTTTACTATTAAGTTGTTATAACAGTTAACCGGTTGATGTTAAGTATTCTTATGAGTATTGATCTTGGCAGTAATATTCTATTGATAAGTTTACTTTGTGAGTTTGAGTTTCAGATTGGGAAGTTTGTATCAGTTTTTCAGATTACTGATTCACCCCCCTCTCAGTAATCTACTTGATACTTATTCTTTTATCATACCATCAATTGGTATCAGAGCATCTCAGGTCCTCTTAAATCTAAAAGACTAACCGCTTGAGGAAAAGACCTTGTAGATCATGATGAAGAAGGAAGGTCTGAAGTTCAACAAAGATAATTATAGGATATGGAGGGAGAGAATGAAGATTTACATTAAGAGTTTGGGAAATCAGTATTGGAATCATGTAGAAAATCAGTATGTTACACCTACTTGAACTCTGAATGATGATCGGAAGAAAGAACAACAAGAAAATCATCAAGCATTGGAGGCTATTATCAGTTCCATGTCTGATGCTGAAAATGTAGATGTTCATGGTCTTGAAACTGCATATGAAGTATGGAGAAAACTTGAAGAGATTTATAGAGGTGATGAACATGTTAAGATTGCTAAAGAGGAGAGCCTAAGAGGAAAGTTTGATGACATGAGAATGTCTGAAGGTGAGAATATCCAGCAGTATGGTCAAAGGATAAAAGAGATAGTTGGTAAAATAAAGAGTGTGGGAGGGAACGTGGAAGATGTCACAGTAATTAGTAAGGTACTGAGAACCCTGCTATCAATCTATGCTATCTGAGTTGCAGCTATTTAGGAGCTGAAGTCCATTGACAAAACTAAGGTAACTATTGACTCTATCATTGGCAAACTTCCTGCTTTTGAATTAAATAGCTATGATGGTAGTACAGAAATCGGAATCTGTATTTAGAGATTTTGTCTCTAACCCATATGTGAGAAAAAGTAGAGATACTTGTCATGGCTATGAATCTAGATCCAACATAGATGTTGATGATGAAGACAACCTAGTGGAGCTTGAAGCATTGTTGGCAAAACGACTACCTAGAGGCATTGGTAAATATAGAGGTAAACTACCTTTAAAATGTTTTGCATGCAAAAAGATGGGTCATATAGTAGCTAATTGTCCTAATGGTGAAAATGAACACAAGAGAGACAAATTCAAGAAGTATAAGGGTAAAGGCAAGAGAGATTGTCTTATTTCTATTGATAGTGGTATAACTGATGAAGAATTTGACGATGATGCTAGTGAAGATATTGTGTTTGTAGCTATTAAGGAAGAGATATCAGATCAGAAGGCACAGGTGTCCAGGATGGATAACTCTGATGATTGGATCATTGATAGTGGTTGTTCACATAATATGACTAGTGATCGGAGCAAATTTCTTTCCTTGAAGGACTTTGATGGTGATGTTATCAGATTTGGAAATGACTCACCCTGTATGGTTAAAGGTAAGGGAGTTATTTCAATTAATGGAAAGAGAAGTGCTGACGATGTCTATTGGGTTGAAGGTCTAAAGCACAATCTTCTAAGTGTGGCACAACTTAATGACAAAGGATACCCACTAGAGTTTAGAAATGGTATGTGCAAAATCTTTGATAACAAAGGTGAATTGATTGCAACCGAGAAACAACCCAGAGGTAATCTCTTTCATCTTAATCCTAAAGTTAGCAACTATTTGATTGCAAAGATATACGATAGCTGGCTTTGGCATAGGAGATTTTGTCATATAAACTTTGATAACATTGTCAAAGTGAGCAAGTCTAAGACAGTAAGAGGTCTGCCTCAGCTAGACAAACCGATTAATGCTCTTTGCAAAGAATACCAGTTAAGAAAGATGACTTCTTCAACTTTCAAGAGAAAGTCCTTCTCGATAGAGCACTTTCTAGATTTGGTTCATACAGATATATGTGGACCAATAAGAACAAGAAGCATTCAAGGTGACAAACATTTCATGATCTTCACTGATTATTGTTCAAGGATGATGAGGGTCAAATTCTTGAAGGATAAGAATGAAGCTTTTGGTAAGTTCAAGGCATTCAGGGCCTTAGCAGAGAAAGAGAGTGATAAAAAGATAAAATGTCTGAGAACATATCAAGGCAATGAATTTACTTCCAAGGAATTCACTAAGTACTGTGATGAAAATGGTATCAAACGACAACTTCCTGCACCAAGGACACCATAACAGAATGGTATTGTAGAGAGGAACAACCGGTTAATGGTTGAAGCTGCTAGGACAATGTTGATACAAGGAGATATAGTGAAAACATTTTGGAAAGAAGCTGTAAGTACAACTATCTACACAATGAACCAAGTTCTGGTGAAAAGAGGTAAGAACAAGACCCCTTATGAATATTGTTATGGAATATCACCTGATGTTAGCTATTTTAAGAAATTTGGTAGCAAACGTTTTATTAAAAGAGGTGATTGCATTAGCAAGTTTGAAGCTAAGAGTGATGAAGGCATATTTCTTGGATATTCCACCAAGGGTAAGGCCTATTAATGCTTCAACAATCGGACACAGAGAATTGTTGAGAACGTTGATGTTTGAGTAGATGAATGTCCCGAAGTCTTAGAAGGAACCAGTTCAGAGAATAAGGATGAAGATCCTTGCATTTTTCTTTTGGAACCTGAAACTATTAAATCAGAAACTGGTAAAACGAATTCTGATGCACATGTTCAACTGGAACAAATAAATTCAGAAGAAGATGATAATGAAGAAGTTGAACTTGAAGAGAATGATCATGTCATTCCTAGATATGTGAGACTAAATCACAATCCTGAGCAGATTATTAGGGATAAGGATGCTAGAGTACTAACTAGAAGAAGAATAAGAGATAAATCTTGCATGATCTCCACCATTGAATCTAGAAGTACTGAGGCATTTGGTGATGATTATTGGGTCAAAGCTATGGAGGAGGAATTGGATCAAATTGAGAAGAACAACACTCTGACCCTGGTACCCCGACCGGTAAACAAGAATGTTATAGGTACTAAATGGGTATTCAGAAATAATTTAAATGAAGATGGTGTTGTAGTTCGCAACAAGGCAAGATTAGTCTGCAAGGGTTATGCGCAAGAAGAAGGAGAATATTATGGAGAAACTTTTGCACCAGTAGAAAGACTGGAAGGTGTCAGAACTTTACTTGCTTTTGAAGCCCATTAGAAGTTCAAGGTATACCAGGTGGATGTTAAGTCTTCATTTTTGAATGGGATATTGGAAGAAGAGGTATACATAGAGCAGCAAGATGGTTATGCTTTGACAAATGAGAAAGACATGGTATGCAGATTGCATAAAGCTTTGTATGGATTAAAGTAGGCACCTGGAGCACAGTATTTATGACTTCATACACATCTGATGAAGATAGACTTTGCAAGAAGCAGTGATGATAGTAATATTTATCTCAAGTTTGAAGGAGATGAGATACTGGTCAGTGAAGTATTTGTTGATGATATTATTTTTGGAGATAATGATGTCATGAGCAATATTTTTGCAGATGAAATGAAAAATGAGTTTGAAATGTCTTTAGTAGAGGAAATAAAAAATTTCATAGGTTTGCAGATACAACAAATGAAGAATGGTATTTTCATTACTCAATCTAAGTATGTGAAAGAGGTTCTGAAGACTTTTGGCATGAGTGACTGTAAACCAATTGGAACACCAATGGTTACAGGTCGTAAGTTGTCCAAGGAAGATGAATCTAAGTTTGTTGATCAAAAGGAATACAGGTCAATGATTGGCAAATTACACTATGTTGTTCACAACAAACTGGATATAGCCCATGCGATTGGTATTGTTGCAAGATTCCAAAAGAATCTAAAGGAGACACACCTGATAGCAACCAAGAGAATTTTTAGGTATCTGAAAGGTACTGTTGACTATGGATTATGGTATCGATATGGAGGAAACTTTGATTTGAAGGCATACACAGATGCTGATTGGGTAGGAATTGTTGATGACCAGAAAAACACTACCGGTGGAGAATTCTTTCTAGGAGGAAGGCTTGTTTCATGGAGTAGTAAGAAGCAGAGTTGTACTTTACAATCTACTGTTGAAGCTGAGTATGTTGCAGCTTATATGAATTACACACAATCTATTTGGATGAGGCATATTTTGGAAGGTTTTAAGATGAACATCTCAGAACCTATAAATATTTTATGTGATAATACAAGTGCCATTAATATTTCTAAGAATCCTGTTTTGCATGCACGAACCAAGCACATTGAATTGAAGTATCACTTATTGAGGGAAAAAGTTCAAAGTAAAGATGTTATCTTAGAGCATGTTTCTACCAAGGAGTAGCTTGCAGATATCTTTACCAAACCTCTGCCTAAGACTATATTTGAGTGTCTTAGAAGTCAATTAGGGGTTGTCCCTCTTCATGAAGTTAGTTGAGCATGATGTTGATTGCATCAGTCCCTGAATCACTTGCAAAATATTAGAAGGATTGATGTAGAAGTGGATGTAATCCATAGGGGGAGCATCAAATTGTAGTATGTTGATGCACAATGAAAATTTGCAATTACATGTTTTACTTTCAATTTGGCATTGTTGTCAAAGGGGGAGAAGAATTATGTGATTGGCAAAGGGAAACCAACGACAGACTGAAGACAGACAGATCATGGTGAATATTTTGTAATGCAAACCAGGATTCCTATTCACCATTCACAACAACAATTAGAGGCATTGATATTTGTATTGCCATCAATGCCAAAGGGGGAGATTGTTGGCATTTGCATGAAGATTGCATTAATGATATGTTATGTTGTTATTGATGTCAATTGAACCGGTAATGGTATTTATGATATTGTTGATATTGTTGTTATTGATATTGTCTTGTAACCGGTAGGAAGAGGTTTGAGGAAGATGTTGTAAACTGGTATGTAAGTTTGTGAGTTGAATCGGTAACCGATGTATAAGGTTAAACCATTTTTATGTCATGTAATCGATAAACCCTACAAGTTGTTTTTGTTAAACCCTGACTGATTAAGTTTGCTGAAATTGTTATCTTGGTTTATTATCTGTTGAGTGGTAATGATGGAGACACGTGTGATCATTGTAAGAAGATAAGTTCACATTGTTTTGGTGCATTTGTTTGAATGTCTAGGGAATGAGAAAAGTGGATTGCATCTAATGCAAAGTGTGTGATGAGTTACAAGTTTGATGAAGCAATGATCATGGAGCGGTTGGAATTTTCTTGAAGAATGTGTATAGATTGCTATGCAAATCCAATGGTCACACTCGAATCGATTTTTTTGTAATCTCAATGAGAGAATTAGGTTTTTGTTGTGTTACTGACCTAATTGATTTGTATTTAAGGTCGATGAAGTTGTTTTGTTAAGTGTTGGCATAAATTAGTTGAGTGTGTGGTTGCCTAACCGAAGAATGGATCTACAGTTTGTGTAAAGGTAGATTGAAGCTTAAAAAGATCTGATCAAGCAAATGTAGTGCTATTCAGAAAGATCAAGAAAAACCTGTTGTCTTCTAAGAATTACAACAGAATTGAAATCCCCTAACCGGGCAAGCTCTAACAAGCTTGGTTACTTATTAAATCCTCTGACAAGGTGGTCCATTATCTTGGATTCTCAAATCCTCTACAGAGGTTACTCCTAACAGGGTATTTTCTTTTTATCAAGGCATTTTGTAAATCCCTTAATCGGGTGATTCCTAAAAGGATCAGTTCTTAACATGACTTATTGTAAAAGCTTTAACAGGCTTGGCTCCTAACAGGGAAAACTTTAGAAGAGTTCAGACAGCTATCTTGTGAGTCTCATCTCACCTTGGTTTTTACCTATTTGGGTTTTCCACGTATAAACATTTGTGTCATGTGGTGAATGTTTTTGTGGTTATGATCTTATTTGTTGATTTGATTAACTTCTGATAAGGCATGATAACTGGAAGCATTGAGAGATGGAGTGTGTTGATATATGATTAAGCATTTGGATATTTATAAGATTGAAGTTGTTTACTGTTAAGTTGCTATAACAGTTAACTGGTTGATGTTAAGTATTCTTATGAGTATTGATCTTGACAGTAATATTCTATTGATAAGTTTACTTTGTGAGTTTGAGTTTAAGATTAGGAAATTTGTATCAGTATTTCAGTTTACTAATTCACCCCCCCTCTGAGTAATCTACCAAATACTTATTCTTTCATCATACCATCAATTGGTATCAGAGCATATCAGGTCCTCTTAAATCTAAAAGCCTAATAACTTGAGGAAAAGATCTTGTAGATCATGATGAAGAAGGAAGGTCCGAAGTTCAACAAAGATAACAATTGGATATGGAGTGACAGAATGAAGATTTACATTAAGAGTCTAGGAAGTCAGTATTGGGATCATGTGGAAACTTAGTATGTTATACCTATTGGAACTATGACTAATGATCAAAAGAAAGAACAACAATAAAATCATCAAGCATTAGAGGCTATTATCAGTTCCTTGTCTGATGCTAAATATGTATATGTTCATGGTCTTGAAACTGCATATGAAGTATGGAAAAAACTTGAAGAGATTTATAATGGTGATGAACATGTTAAGATTGCTAAAGAGGAGAGCCTAAGAGTAAAGTTTGATGACATGAGAATGTTTGAGGTGAGAATATCCAGCAGTATGGTCAAAGGATAAAAGAGATAGTTGGTGAAATAAAGAGTGCAAGAGGGAAAGTGGAAGATGCCATAGTAATTAGTAAGGTACTGAGAACCCTGATACTAATCTATGCTATCCGAGTTGCAGCTATTTAGGAGCTAAAGTCCATTGACAAAACTAAGGTAACTCTTGACTCTATCATTGGCAAACATACTGCTTTTGAATTAAACTACTATGATGGTAGTGTACAAAAATCAGAATATGCATTTAAAGCTTCTGTCTCTAACCCATCTGTGATAAAAAAAAGTAGAGATACTTGTCGTGGATATGAATCTATATCCAACAGAGATGTTGATGATGAAGACAACCTAGTGGAGCTTGGAGCATTGTTGGCAAAATGACTGCCTAGAGGCACTAGTAAATATAGAGGTAAACTACCTTTAAAATGTTTTGCATGCAACAAGATTGGTCATATAGCAGCTAATTGTCCTAATGGTGAAAATAAACACAAGAGAGACAAATTCAAGAAGGGTAAAGGAAAGAGAGATTGTCTTATTGCTATTGTAGCGTCCTAAAATTGTGACACTTGCAATTTTGACTGCATTTGGGTCTTCACGATGGCGGCGCAACGTTGAACCTGAATGGAGACCCTGAAACCTGTTTACGACATTAAAAACTGCATCTTTCTGCACCCTAGCCTGATCCTCCTTGCACCATGCTGTCCCGGGAGGTGGGACCATGGCACCTAGTGCCCTAGTCCCTGGCCCTATTTTGGGCCCGGTCTCTTGTTGGGCATCAGGTCTTTAAGTTTGCAAATTGGAAAATAATGTTCCTAGGTCAGCCTAAGGTCGGAAAAATCAGTCTCCTAACCCTAATTGACAAGTATATAAACTACTTTTCCTCTCCTAGAAAGAGAGGAGGAAAATAAGAAAGAGCAAGACGCGGAAGCGATATTCAAACATTCAAACATTCAAACATTCAAGCATTCAAGTATTCCTTCAAGCAATTGAGTATTCTAAGTCTCCATTCAAGGCTAGGTGTTGCATTCAAGGCAAGGATTCAACCATTGAAGAGGAGATCACTTACAACATACAACATACAACATCATTACACCTTCGCATGTAAGAATACAAACATTCTTACAACAAGGTATCAGTACTCGTTTACATTACAAACATTTACATTTACAGCATTCTCATTTCTTGGTTAATTCCAAAACCGGGGTTTGACCTAAAGGCAAACCCCTAATCCCTACCCCCCCAATCGTCCTCTCTTTTTTGTGTGTAGGTTGCAGGTACACGGCTGTAATTGAAGATCTAGAATCCTTGTGCAGAGATGAACAGATCCCCCTTCGTTTCGTGCATTTTTCGGAGGACCGTGTGCACTCCGGGCGCCATCGTCCCGTCAACTTTTGCTCAAATTTGCAGGACAGCATCATCTCGACATTTTACTACTAATTTCAGGTCCGTAGCTTCATCCTGTGTCCCTATCTCCATTTATAAGTGAATCTTTCTTACTTTACATGCATTCTTAGTTCAATCATTCTATCTACATTCTTTATAAAAGAGGGTATCCTTGATGTCTTAACCCTTGAAACTCATTTAGAATCTAGTCTTGCATTGTGTGGGATTGGATCTTGTGAGTTTCAACCCCTCTTTTAAATGTAAAGTCTCTCCTAAGTGAAAACCGTCAATCCTAGTGACCTCCTTTCTCTCTCCATAGAGTGGGGGAACACCTAGGGTTTGATTTTTCTGCTTTACATTTTGGTGAACCCGACGTGAACATCCTAATTCTGATTATTCATGGTTAGATCTGAAATTTTTTTGCTTCCTTAATTACATTTCCATGTTTGATCTTTTGCAAATTTTAGAGGTTCATTACATAAAAACCCTAAATTTTCCTTTTGAGCTTGTGAAATGTTTAATTGTTAATGCTTGTTTCAGATCTATCCTTCTATTGCAAATTGTCAATTCATATTTGTGCTTTAATTTTGAAAATTAAGTGGTTAAGTGTCAAAACCCTAATTTTTAAAACCTTCTTGATTCAACCTTTGACTGATGATTTCACTGATCAAAACACCTCCAAATCGGCTGTAACTTTGGATTCCGCAACAAAATCACAATATCTCTCATCCCTGAAAATTTTGAAAAAAGTTGCGAGGACCGTGTGCACCCCGAGCGCCATCGTCCCCGACATTTTTTCTAAAATTTCAGGAGCTAGATCTTACTGTATTTTTCTGCTAAAATCCAGAATCTTGGCTGATTTCATCAATTCTAACACTTTCAAAATTAAAGTCAAAGTTGGTCTAGTGATTGCTTGGATTAAGGCTTATAATCATTCAAAAATTGTTGAAATTGAAATTTGTGTTAAAATTGTGTTTCTTACTGTCCTAAATCTGAAAAGTGTGTTGGCATTCATTCGAAATTTCAGTGCTTTATTCAAATTTTTGCAGTTTGTGACTTTTGAAATTAAGTGTTTAATTGCAGCAACTTTGATTTCCACTTTCAAAATTTGAATTTTGCATGAAATTGAGTCAACTTTTAAATTTCAAAGCCTGCATTGCTTTTAGTATTCCCTCTAAAATCATAAAATTCAAAATTTCAGTTTCCCTCTCTTTTTCAAAATTCAAATTTTGCATTTTTCAACAATCTTGGTAGGGTTCAATTTTGAGATTGCAACTTTAATTTGGCCTACCTACAGATCGTAAAATCACTCAATTTTTTCAGATTAGCTTTAAAATCATCATAACTTTCATCCCTGAAAATTTTGAAAAAAGTTGCGAGGACCGTGTGCACTCCGTTCACCACGGTCCCTGACATTTTTTTCGAAATTTTGGGAGATTGTCTTGATTGTATTTAACAGCTTAAATCTAGGAGATTGGCTGATTTTATTGAAATTTGCTACCTCTAAAATTCAAAATCTTCTCTCTCTCTTTAGTGCATGAGTTTTACAACAATAAGCCCTACTTACACTATTCCCGTTAGACGAAGCCTTAGAATTAAGTCTTTCCAAGGTTTAATTACTGAGGAGATGGAACCTAATTTGAATGGCCTTTTTAACGAGGACATGGGTAATTCCTCTAATCCTCTTAATGATGAAGAAGCTCTCCATGAGGTTTCTGTAGAACAACTTTCGAAATTGGATAACCAATTTGATGATTTTTGACAATGGATGTCTCAAGAATACCCTGATAGTCAAGCTCTTTCATTAATTGAGGGTCTAAAATGTATGGTTCAAAGTGATAAGAATGGAATTGATATTTTGCATAGTATTGCACACATTGTGGATTCGAATGTGATGCCTATGAAGAGTTGTGCCGAAACTTTAGGTTATACACAACCTCTTACTCAAGTCAATCATTCTATTCCTTTGACAACTTCTATTGCTAGTATACCTACTTTTACATCAAACATAATGACTACTTCAATACAAGACATTCCACCTATGATCACCAATCATGGGGGCAATCCTTCTTCTTCAATCAACCCTCTTCCTTCATTCAATCCAACTTCTTCATTCATTCCTTCAATGAGTGTCCCTATTACATCTCCACAAATGAACATGACGCAAGGGGGCAATTCGTTTAACCATTCCATTCCTCCTTGTAGTGCTCCTTCTTTCCAATCATCTCCTATGACTAACTATCATAGTGTCCCACCACCTTACTCTCAATCAATGCCTTCTTTCAATAACATAATACCTCTATCACAATCTAACACGTCTAATATGAACTCTTCGACTGAAGCGACCATTAACAATCTTGCACAAACCGTCTCTTCTTTACAGCAACAAATTGCCTCTATGAATCAATCTAAGTCTAGTGTGCCCACATTTGATGTTGCGAGCCCACTTTCTCTTGACATTGTTCGAGCTATTCCCCCTAAACATGTTGAAATCCCACAGTTGGAGCTTTATAATGGTAAGGGTGATCCTCTAACACATGTTAAGACCTTTCAAACAATATGTACCGATTTTGCTTATGACCAAAGGTTGCTTGCAAAACTGTTTACTAGAACATTAAGAGATAAAGCCCTACAATGGTATTGTTCGTTGCCTTCTTGTTCTGTTACTTCTTTCCAACAACTTGCAAATGCTTTTATTCAACAATTTCAAAACAATATAAGTCCTAAAGTTACTTTGATTGATTTAATGCATTGTAAACAAGGTGTTAAAGAAAAAGTGACTGATCTCATTGGTAGATATAAGCATTTGTATGCTCAAATTTCTTTTCTAGTACCTGACAATGATATTCAAAGAATCTTTATTTCTAACTTACAAAAAGATATTAGAGAAAAACTTCTGTTTTCTGAGTTTACTTCTTTCCAACAGTTGTGCGCAACTCTTCACAATTATCAACTGACTGTGAGTCAAATGGAACAAGCAAATCCTATGGCTCCGAGTGATAAGGGTGATAGTAGTCAACAACCATTTGGGAAGTTTAAACTGAACAGAGAGTCCATTAAGTTCAATGAAAACATCATCAACAACAATGTGAATGCAGCATCAGGTGTGCCTCCTATTTCTAAGTTTTTCAAGAAAGAAAGAAAGTTTACTCCTTTGAATGAATCATTGCATAGTATTATGAATAAGTTATTGGAACAAAATGTGCTTATTCTCCCTCCTATAAAGCAAATAGATCCTACAAAGATTAATTCACCCTATTTTGATAACAAATCTTTTTGTCAATTTCATCGTCAACCTGGGCATGATACCGAAAAATGTTTTGCTTTAAAGGGAAAAAATCAAGATTTGATTGATAATAATACTATCTCTATTTCTGGTGTGAGTGATAAAGGCAACACATCTGTAGCTCCTCCTAACCAAAATCTTAAGATTTTTACTGATCCATTACCTTCTCATACCTCTAATGTGATTGAGACTAATGATTCCTCTTTCTCACCTGATAGTCTTGTGTCTATGACTCCAAATGTGATTAACTTTGTGGAACAACAAAAAATCCCTAAAGAACCTTCCATCACATTTGATTCCAGTGAAACTATCAGGGCACCTGATGGTCCTTTATATATAGTTGCAAAAGTCAAGAATACACCTTGCCGTGGAGTGCTTATTGATCCTTCTTGTATGGTTAATGTCATTACTAAAGAATTTCTCTTTACTTTGCAATTGAATCAAGTGATCTATGACAAAACAAATGTGGTTGTGAAATTATTTGATGCATTTTCTTCTCCTGCAATTGGTTCTATTACATTACCTATTGAGGTCCATAACAAATCCCTTGATGTGAGCTTTGCTATTATTCCATCGTCCGAACAATTTCGTGTGAAGCTAGGCTATCCTTGGCTATCTTCCATGAAAGCTATTGCTTCTCCTATTCACAAGTGTTTGAAATTTCCCCATAATGGTGAAGTTGTTACTGTCAATCATAGTCTCTTTAAACCAGCTGAAAGAACTTCTAGCGTTCCTATTGATTATTTTTGGCCTAAACAATTCCAATCTCTTCCACCGCGGAGTGATCATCTTTTCAAATCTTATCAAAAGTGGAAAAAAGATATGATCCTATCTCTAAGTGAACCTAGAGCACCCAAACTTGATATTCCTATCGTTCTTGAGAAGGAAGTTCTTCCTTTGAAAGATAAAACTAATGTCTTTCCTCAAGAAGATCCCCAACCCATCCCTATGAATGTGACTATGCCTATATCTAATAAACTTTCTAAAAGTAGACCTATACCTCCTCGTCATGATGGACTTGGTCTCCTTCCTAAACCAAATATTCCTCCTTTATATGGAGCAGTTCCTCCTCCTCAATCTTCTCAACTTCCTACTAAGACTAGACGAAATCGTTCTGCATGTGAACGCCGACGAAAGCGTCGTCTTAGAGCTCAGGCAGCTACTTCTCAAACTTTGCAATCCCCAAAAATACCTTCAGCTAGTATTATTCCATTTTCTCCTTAGCCGAAAATTGAGCCAAAATCTCCTAAACATAAGATGCATGATGGTCTTGATCATGTGCGAGTTAAAGATCCTATTTTTATAAATCTTGATGATGATATAGATGAAAATGTTATTCATGATGAAAATGTTACTCCTCTTGCTTCTGATAGTGAGTATGAATATGTTGATGTTGATAACCATTTATCTAACGAATTTTCTAAAGCACTTATCCTAGCTCCTAGACAAGAACAACGTGGCGTGGAACATGAACATAGCCCTTGTTTGGATCTTGTGATAGCTCCATTTGCTGTGTTGGATGTTCCTCCTCTAGCGTGTTTCCTGCCTTCCCGAAATATTGATCAGCAAGATCAGGGGGTAGATGACGTGCTAGACTAGTTTCATTAGCATAGCAGACTCTCTCCTCCTCTCTTGATCTCTGTTGTTACTTCTTCTATGTGTTATTCTCATTCTTCTATTTGTTGTCCTTAGTGTTGTCTACTTGAGGATGATGCAAAGCATTGAGATCTCTCTTGGTCTCTCTCATGTTGACTCAAAAGACACATGTGTTCCCTTCTTCTAGGTGACCTTCCTTGATTGGGGAATGAAGAACAACTATGCATACATACATATGATATACATTATCATACAGCATACTGACCCCAAGGAAAGCGAAGTCACCTCGTGCTTTGTGTTTTGTGTCTATTATCCTTGGGCTTATCTCACACTTGGGGGCTAAATCCTTGTGATAATGTGCTCCTTTCCCTTCTCATTTCCTATATGTATCACTACCTTAAAGCAATCACCCCCGATGAGGCATGTGCGATCGCTTTAATGTAGGGGGGCATACACCCAGTTCATATCTCTTCAAGATACTTGAAAATTTCTTGGCAAATTTAGCTTTGCCTTGAAAATTTTTGATATTTTTCTTACATGACTCATAGTGAGGGAACCTTACTACTGACAGTCATGGTTCTCCCTCATGATCTTCCCTTTTACTTTGTCAATCGAAGTTGTAAGATCCTTAGTCCACTGGGGGCTTGGTGTATCTTGCCTCCTTGACGTGGTGAAAGTCTTTCAATATTGTTTCCTTGTACTTTACCGGAAGTATGGGCGTACGCTTATACTCCCGCTAAAGTGGGGGCTAAATGTAGTGTCCTAAAATTATGACACTTGCAATTTCGACTGCATTTGGGTCTTCACAATGGTGGTGCAACGTTGAACCTGAATGGAGACCCCGAAACCTGTTTACGACATCAAAAACTGCATCTTTCTGCACCCTGGCCTGATCCTCCTTGCACCCTGCTGTCCCGGGAGGTGGGACCAGGGCACTGGCCCTATTTTGGGCCCGGTCTCTTGTTGGGCATCGAGTCTTTAAGTTTGCAAATTGGAAAATAATGTTCCTAGGTCGGCCTAAGGTCGAAAAAATCAGTCTCCTAACCCTAATTGACAAGTATATAAACTACTTTTCCTCTCCTAGAAAGAGAGGAGGAAAATAAGCAAGAGCAAGATGCGGAAGCGATATTCAAACATTCAAACATTCAAACATTCAAACATTCAAGCATTCAAGCATTCAAGTATTCCTTCAAGCAATTGAGTATTCTAAGTCTCCATTCAAGGCTAGGTGTTGCATTCAAGACAAGGATTCAACCATTGAAGAGGAGATCACTTACAACATACAACATACAACATCATTACACCTTCGCATGTAAGAATACAAACATTCTTACAACAAGGTATCAGTACTCGTTTACATTACAAACATTTACATTTACAGCATTCTCATTTCTTGGTTAATTCCAAAACCGGGGTTTGACCTAAAGGCAAACCCCTAATCCCTACCCCCCCAATCGTCCTCTCTTTTTTGTGTGTAGGTTGCAGGTACGTGGCTGTAATTGAAGATCTGGAATCCTTGTGCAGAGACGAATAGATCCCCCTTCGTTTCGCGGATTTTTCGGAGGACCGTGTGCACTCCGGGCGCCATCATCCCGTCAACTTTTGCTCAAATTTGTAGGACAACATCGTCTCGACATTTTACTGCTAATTTCAGGTCCGTAGCTTCATCCCGTGTCCCTATCTCCGTTTATAAGCGAATCTTTCTTACTTTACATGCATTCCTAGTTCAATCATTCTATCTACATTCTTTATAAAAGAGGGTATCCTTGATGTCTTAACCCTTGAAACTCATTTAGAATCCAGTCTTGCATTGTGTGGGATTCGATCTTGTGAGTTTCAACCTCTCTTTTGAATGTAAAGTCTCTCCTAAGTGAAAACTGTCAATCCTAGTGACCTACTTTCTCTCTCCATAGAGTGGGGGAACACCTAGGGTTCAATTTTTCCGCTTTACAGCTATTGATAGTGGTATAACTGATGAAGAATCTGATGACGATGCTAGTGAAGATATTGTGTTTGTAGCTATTAAGGAAGAGATATCAGATCAGAAGGCACTGGTGTCTAGGATGGATAACTCTAATAATTAGATCATTGATAGTGGTTGTTCACATCATATGATTGGTGATCAGAGAAAATTTATTTCCTTGAAGGAATTTGATGGCGGTGTTGTCAGATTTGGCAATGACTCACCCTGTATGGTAAAAGGTAAGGGAGTTATTTCTCTTAATGGGAAGAGCATTGCTGACAATGTCTATTGGGTTGAAGGTCAAAAGCACAATCTTCTGAGTGTGGCACAACTTAATGACAAAGGATACCCATTGGAGTTTACAAATTGTATGTGCAAAATCTTTGACAACAAAGGTGAATTGAATGCAATTGAGAAACAAACCAGAGGTAATCTATTTCAACTTAATCCTAAAGTTGGCAACTATTTGATTGCAAAAATAGATGATAGATGGCTTTGGCATAGGATATTTTATCATATAAACTTTGATAACATTGTCAAAGTGAGCAAGTCCAAGATAGTAAGAGGTCTTCCTCAGCTAGACAAACCGGTTAATGCTCTTTGCAAAGAATCTTAGTTAGGAAAGATGACTTCTTCAACTTTAAAGAGCAAGTCCTTCTCAACAGAGCACTTGTTAGATTTGGTTCATACAGATCTACGTGGACTAATAAGAACAAGAAGCATTCAAGGTGACATATATTTCACAATCTTAACTAATTATTATTCAAGGATGATGTGGGTCACATTCTTGAAGGATAAGAATGAAGCTTTTGGTAAGTTCAAGGCATTCAGGGCCTTAGCAGAGAAAGAGAGTGGCAAAAAGATAAAATGTTTGAGAACAGATCAAGGTGGTGAATTTACTTCTAAGGAATTCACTAAGTACTATGATGAGAATGGTATCAAACGATAGCTTTCTGCACCAAGGACACCATAGAAGAATGGTATCGTAGAGAGGAACAACTAGTCAGTGGTTGAAGCTTCTAGGACAATGTTGATACAAGGAGGTGTAGCAAAAACATTTTGGAAAGAAGCTGTAAGTACAACTGTCTACACAATGAATCAAGTTCTGGTGAAAAGAGGTAAGGACAAGACCCCTTATGAATATTGGTATGGAAGATCACTTGATGTTAGCTATTTTAATATATTTGGTAGCAAATGTTTTATTAAAAGAGGTGATTACATTAGCAAGTTTGAAGCTAAGAGTGATGAAGGCATATTTCTTGGCTATTCCACCAAGAGTAAGGCCTATAAATGCTTCAACAACCGAACACAAATAATTGTTGAGAGCGTTGATGTTCGAGTAGATGAATGTCCTGAAGTCTCAAAAGGACCAGTTTAGAGAAAAAGGATGAAGATCCTTGCATTTTTCTTTTGGAACCTGAAATTGTTAAATCAGAAATCGGTAAAGAAAATTCTGATGCACCTGTTCAACTAGAACAAATAAATTCAGAAGAAGATGATAATGAAGAAGTTTAACCTGAAGAGAATGATCATGTTATTCCTAGATATGTGAGACTAATCATAGTCCTAAGTAGATTATTGGGGATAAGGATGCTGGAGTACTAACTAGAAGAAAAATAAGAGAGAACTCTTGCGTGATCTCCACCATTGAACCTAGAAGTGCTAAGGAGGCATTTGGTGATGATTATTGGGTTAAAGCTATGGAGGAGGAATTGGATCAAATTGAGAAGAACAACACTTCAACCTTGGTACCCTGACCGGTACATAAGAATGTTATAGGTACTAAATGGGTATTCAGAAACAAGTTAAATG
Source organism: Cryptomeria japonica (assembly GCF_030272615.1). Classification (NCBI taxonomy): domain Eukaryota; kingdom Viridiplantae; phylum Streptophyta; class Pinopsida; order Cupressales; family Cupressaceae; genus Cryptomeria; species Cryptomeria japonica. Next base: position 94,071,309 of record NC_081406.1, on the reverse strand, counting down.
AAGATGGTGTTGTAGTTCACAACAAGTCAAGATTAGTCTATAAGGGTTATGCACAAGAAGAAGGAGAAGATTATGGAGAAATTTTTGCACCAGTAGCAACACTGGAAGGTGTTAGAACTTTACTTGCTTTTGCAGCCCATAAGAAGTTCAAGGTATACCATATGGATGTTAAGTCTGCATTTTTGAATGGGACATTAGAAGAAGAGGTATACATAGAGCAACCAGATGGTTATGCTTTGACATATGAGAAAGACATGGTATGTAGATTGCATAAAGCTTTGTATGGATTAAAGCAGGCACCTAGAGCATAGTATGAATGACTTCATGCACATCTGATGAAGATAGGCTTGGCAAGAACTAGTGATGATAGTAATATTTATCTCAAGTCAGAAGGAGATGAAATACTGGTCAATGAAGTATTTGTTGATGATATTATTTTTGGAGATAATGATGTTATGATCAATAGTTTTGCAGATGAAATGAAAAATGAGTTTGAAATGTCTTTAGTAGGGGAAATAAAAAATTTCATAGGTTTGCAGATACAACAAATGAAGAATGGTATTTTCATTACTCAATCTAAGTATGTGAAAGAGGTTTTGAAGACTTTTGGCATGAGTGACTATAAACCAATTGGAACACCAATGGTTATAGGTTGTAAGTTGTCAAAGGAAGATGAATATAAGTCTATTGATGAAAAGGAATACAGGTCCATGATTGGAAAATTATACTATGTTGTTCACAGCAGACCGGATATAGCCCATGCGGTCGGTATAGTTGCAAGATTCTAGAAGAATCCAAAGGAGACACACCCGATAGCAACCAAGAGAATTTTTAGGTATCTAAAAGGTACTGTTGACTATGGATTATGGTATCCATATGGAGGAAACTTTGGTTTGAAGGCATACACAGATGTTGATTCGGCAGGAAATGTTGATGACTATAAAAGCACTACCAGTGGAGAATTCTTTCTAGGAGGAAGGCTCATTTCATGGAGTAGTAAGAAGTAGAGTTGTACTTCACAATCTATTGTTGAAGCTGAGTATGTTGTAGCTTATATGAATTGCACACAAGCTATTTGGATGAGGCACATTTTGGAAGGTTTTAAGAAGAAGATCTTAGAACCTATAAAGATTTTATGTGATAATACAAGTGCTATTAATAATTCTAAGAATCCTGCTTTGCATGCACGAACCAAGCACATTGAATTGAAGTATCACTTGTTGAGGGAAAAAGTTCAAAGTAAAGATTTTATCTTAGAGCATGTTTCTACCAAAGAGAAGCTTGCAGACATCTTTACCAAACCTCTGCCTAAGACTACATTTGAGTGTCTTAGAAGTCAACTAGGGGTTGTCCCTCTTCATGAAGTTAGTTGAGCATAATGTTGATTGCATCAGTCCTTGAATCACTTGGAAAATCTTAGAAGGATTGATGTAGAAGTGGATGTAATCCACAAGGGGAGCATCAAGTTGTAGTATGTTGTTAATGCACAATGAAAATTTGCAATTACATGTTTTACTTTCAATTTGGCATTGTTGTCAAAGGGGGATAAGAATTATGTGATTGAAGAGAAGAATTATGTGATTGGCAAAGGGAAACTAGCGACAGGTTGAAGACAGACAGAGCATGGTGAATATTTTGTAATGCAAACCATGATTCCTATTCACCATTCACAACAACAATCAAAGGCGTTGATATTTGTATTGCCATCAATGCCAAAGGGGGAGACTATTGGCATTTGCATGAAGATTGCATTAATGATATGTTATGTTGTCATTGATGTGAATTGAACCGGTAATGGTATTTATGATATCATTGATATTGTTGTTATTGATATTGTCTTGTAACCGTTAGGAAGAGCTTTGATGAAGATATTGTAAACCGCTATGTAAGTTTGTTAGTTGAACCGGTAACCGATGTATAAGGTTAAACACTTTCTATGTTATGTATCTGGTAAACCCTACTAGTTGTTTTTGTTAAACCCTAGCTGATTAAGTTTGCTGAAATGGTTATGTTGGTTTATTATCTGTTGAGTGGCAATGATGAAGACACGTGTGATCATTGTAAAAAGATAAGTTTGGATTGTTTCAGCGCGTTTGTTTGATTGTCTAGGGAATGAGAAAAGTAGATTGCATCTAATGCAAAGCATGTGATGACTTACATGTCCGATGAAGCGGTGATCATGGAGTAGTTGGAATTTTCTTGAAGAATGTGTATAGATTGCTATGTAAATCCAATGTTCACACTTGAATCGATTTGTTTGTAATCTCTATGAGAGAATTAGGTTTTTGTTGTGTTACCGACCTAATTGATTTGTATTTAAGGTCAATGAAGTTGTTTTGTTAAGTGTTGGCAAAGTGTTGGCATAAATTAGTTGAGTGTGTGGTTGCCTAGCCAGAGAATGGATCTGCAGTTTGTGTAAAGGCAAATTGAAGCTTAAAAGGATCTGATCATGCAAATGTAGTGCTATTCAGATAGATCAAGAAAAATCTATTGTCTTCTAACAATTACAACAGAATTGAAATCCCCTAACCAAGTAATCTCTAACAAGCTTGGTTACTTCTTAAATCCTCTAAAAAGGTGGTCCATTAGCTTGGATTCTCAAATCCTCTACCGAGGTTACTCCTAATAGGGTTTTTTTTTTTATCAAGGTATTTTGTAAATCCCTTAACTAGGTGATTCCTAACAGGATCAGTTCTTAACAAGACTTATTGTAGAAGCTTTAATAGGCCTTTCTCCTAACATGGCAAACTTCATAAGAGTTCAGATAGATATCTTGTGAGTCTCATCTCACCGTGGTTTTTACCTATTTGGGTTTTCCACATATAAACATTTGTGTCATGTAGTGAATGTTTTTGTGGTTATGGTCTTATTTGTTGATTTGATTAACTTTTGATAAGGCATGAAACTGGAAGCATTGAGAGATGGAGTGTGTTGATATATGATTAAGCATGTGTATGTTTACAAGATTGAAGTTGTTTACTGTTAAGTTTCTATAACAGTTAACCGGTTGATGTTAAGTATTCTTATGAGTATTGATCTTGACAGTACTTTGTGAATTTGAGTTTGAGATTGGGAAGTTTGTATCAGTTTTTCAGTTTACTGATTCACACCCCCCCCCCTCTCAGTAATCTATCGGATACTTATTCTTTCATCATACCATCAATTCCCAGGTAGAGGGAATTGATTATGGAGAATTTTTTTCTCTTGTAGCAAAGCTGATATCTATTAGATTTCTTTTGTCACCCGCAACAACATATGACTTTGAGATCGATTAGATGGATGTGAAGATAATGTTGCTTCATGGATATTTGGAGGAAGACATATATATGTCCTAGCCTGAGCACTTTGTTAAAAAGGTAAATAATCCTTGGTTTGCAAGTTGAAAAAGTCTCTTTATGGTTTAAAATAGTCACCTAGAATGTGGTACCAAAAGTTTGATACCGTTGTGTTGTCATTGGGATTTGTACGATCAAAATCTGATCATTGTGTGTATTACAAGACTAAGAATGGTTGTTTTCTTATAATTTCTCTGTATGTGGATGACATGTTGTTCATTGGGAATGATAAGGGCATGATTTCTAATTTAAAATATCAGTTGTCAACACGTTTTGAAATGAAAGACTTAGTTGTTGCTAGGTATATTTTGGGGATGAAAATCAGTAGGGATAAAAAAATAGAAAGCTTTGGATCAGTCAGAGCAAGTACATTAGTACTATTTTGGAGAGATTTAACATGTCAGATTGCAAGTAGTTAGTTGTTCTAGTATTACAGGGAATGAAGCTTTTTGTTGAAGATTGTCCAAAATATCCTTTTGAGATGGAGGACATGGCCAAGCTGCTTTATGCAAGTGTAGTTGGTAGCCTAATGTATGCAATGGTCTAGACTAGGCCAGATATTTCCCAAGCAGTGGGAGTACTAAGTCTGTTTATGGCAAATCCAGGAAGGTTGCATTGGGATGCTGTGAAGAGGGTGTTTAGATATCTGAGAGGTACTTCTCAATATGCTCTGTGTTACCATGGTAACTTGGTTGGATCAAAGAGGACTCCAAATTCAGGGATATATGGATTTTGATTGGGCAGGGAACATTAACAACAGAAGGTCCACCAGTGGATATGTATTCATATTGAATGGTGGTGCAATAAGTTGGATGAGCAAGCGACAAGTTGTAGTCTCTTTGTCCACTATAGAGGTAGACTACATGGAAATAACTCGTGCCTGTCAAGAGGCTATTTGGCTTAAGTGTTTGTATTCTAACATTGGGTTTAATGCAGGGAAGATTTCTATTTGTTGTGAAAGTTAGAGTGTCATTTATTTGGCCAAAAATCCCACTTTCCATGCTAGGACAAAACATGTTGATGTGCAGTATCATTTTGTTCGTGACACGGTAGAAGATGGAAAAGTTCATCTTGAAAAGGTGGATACTCTAGAGAATGTTGCGGATGCGTTGACAAAACATGTGAGCACGACTATGTTCAAATGGTGTGTTAACTCTTTTGGCCTTGGAGCACATGGGTCTCTTTAGTCTCGCATGTTCTGGAGATACTAGTAAGTTCTTTGTCAAGTGGGAGAATGTTGAGAATGGGTGTCTCAAACTTACTGGTTAAAATCTCGATCAAATGGCATTTGGTTTATGTAATGAGTAGTTCAGTATGGAAAACGTTTGTGTTATTGGGCAACTCCAAAGGTGGTTGAATAACTTTCTGTGTTATACGTCAGCCAAAGTTATGGTCATGCAAGATGGTGGTAAAGAAAGGAATTACCTATTTTTGTACCTTGTGCAAGCAGAAGACTAAGGTAATTGAGGTTGCGAGATAGCGGAAGGAAAGAAGACTTGGTCTTGCACTTTACCCCATGACTTTGAGAAGCGCATGGGAGAGTTCCATAGGATAGCGAGTTGTTGGAATTCCCTGCCACTCCATGTGGTAAACAATGACCTGACAATGGTGCTATGGGATAATGGGAGAGAGAATGAAACACAGAGGCTTTCTCCCCTTGCCACCTCACAACTTAAAGAAGAGAATGCAGGATGTCTTATGGGGTAACAAGGAAGAAAGGAGACTTGCTCTCCCCTCCACCCCACAAGGTATCTGAGGGTTCCCAAGAAGTCCTACAGGCTAATAGGGAAGTGAGGATAATTTATCTTCTCGCCATCTCGCATGTTATCAAAGTGTTCATTGTCGATAAGTTAAAGAGCGATAGAGATGGGGACCACGACCGAATGTGAAACAACTTGCCGAGTTATATGTCGACGATTGGTCCAAGATGGAATGACTCAGAGGATGCGATGTAGCTATCAATACTCTGAGGAAGTTCAACAGTTAGAGCTATGGAAATTGAAACAAATTGTTTTTGAACAGAGATATAAAATGTCTGAAGAAACGGTTACATAGGTTGGTTAGTTAGTTGGAGGATGGTCGATTGGTGATTCAGTTGGATGCTGAATTGTAAATTGATTGTGGATGTAAACTTCTAAATTGCTACTGGAATAGAGACTAGATCAGAGCTTGAAATCTGTAACTTGTATGTAAATTATTTTTATTGTAATATAAGAGATACTTCTTTGGTGTGTGGATTTTTCACCCGTAAGGGTTTTCCCACGTGAATTATGGTGTACTTCTCTATGATTGTGAATTTTTATGTTACTTTGTTTTCCTTGCATTGTGTATCTTATTGATTGTAATTTAGTTAAAATTTATCTTTGCTTCTCTCCTCTAAGAAATTGACATTTTAGGAAGGTTTTTTCACACTCTGCTTTCCTTACAAACTTTCCAGGCTAACATTTGGGCTTTAGCCTCTATTTTTTATCTTAAAATTTGAGCACTCAATATTCTCCAATCCTTTTCTTTTAATTCACACTTCTATTTCTGATTAAGCCTTGGAGTTAAGGATAATTTAGGAAACAAATTTAGGTAAACTTTCTTTATAGGAAAAAAAATAAACCGGAATCTAGACAACCACCACCAATCTTTGAGAAAGTGACAAAAAATGGAATTGATAAACTTATAGGATTCAAATTGTAATTTGTGAGTGTTATTGATTTAATTTAGTTTATCTAATATTACTCAAAACTATGATGAATACGTGCTAATGCCTCTTGTAGTAATAAAATTCATGACAATTATCTGGGCATTTGTTGGTTCAATAGTTACAACAAGTTCAAAGTACATGTACACTACTCTATATTTATGTTGAAAATTTTATAGTATAATTTGTTAAACACACCAAAATATTGGGGGTGGAGGGGGTGAATCAGTATTCAATTGAACTTAAACCCTTCAACACCACTTTTAATCTAGATCCTACTAAAAAGAAAATCAATAGCAATTGAAATGCAAAAAGAGCAAAGCATACAACATGAGACACCATATTTATATAGAAAACCCAACAAGGAAAAAACCACAGTGAGAAAGCTCCTTATATTTACTGTTCAAATCTAGCCTCGTGCAAAGAAAAATAGATTACATTAGTTTTTATGGGTTACAACCCAAAGGAAGCTACAAGTCCCTAAAAAAATAGTTTATGGCTAGAACCAAAGGAAGTTCACTACTCCATGAGAATGACAATACTTACAAAAGGAGGATACAAACTCAAAATAATATGAACATTTGATAAACTTCCACCACAACAATTCTATCTAACAATATTAGCTACTTTTAGCTCACTGCCTCCAACACACTTTTGGGCTCAATCAAATATAGTTACCTTTGGCTCACTACCTCTAATTTGCATTAAGTGCTCCTTCACTAAATACACACACTAACAATGATTTGATCTTCCATTTATATCCTTTGCAAGCATCAACAATCTTTCCCTAGTCGACCAAGATGAAACATGTAGATGTGAAGCATGCACTATCCAAATGGTTAGCCCAAAAACATCCACAGAGAAAAGAAGACAATTGTGGTCCCAACCAAGAGATAAACATGACCCAATTCATCTTAGCACACATCTCCATGCTGGTGCAAACATCAAAAAAATGGTGCAAGAGTTCCAAGTCAATAATTCAAAATAATGCTAGATACAAGCCTACAAATGCTAACCGTCAAACTGAACCATGAGATTCAAAAATATAAAAAATGCGGGATGTAGGTGCTCTATATTTGACCCGAAATTTCTATTTCACTAGATTGGCACAGACAAACTTTGTTGCATTCCTCAATCTAGTAGTCATTTCTAAATCTCCCTGGATTTACTAGTTTGTCTATGAAATGAAATACGATTATGAGTCACTTATTTTGAAAACAATGAAAAGTTCAAAAGTAATACCTAAAGGGGAAAATTTCTAGAATCCTGTTGTAATTTTATAAATTATTATTAATATCTATTCACTACCAAAGGACAAAACATTCACTTCTTCAATCTAAATTCTGAGGATAGTGGACACGTCACCAGACTCGAGTCACTTTTTCGGGCTGTTTTTGAAGTCTTTTTAATCCTTTTCAACTTTCACTCGAAATAGAGCTTAATTTTAGTTAATTAAATATAAAACGTTCAATTCCGAGTCAATTTCTCAAAAATGTGTTTACTTCCCACATTTGGGCCGAAATCCACCCTAAGTCGTTAATTTGTGCTCATCCAATGAACGATGGTATCTGTTGTCAGTTGTCGTGGGTCATAGGACTTTTGCCATTTTTCAGCCACATCACCAGACTCGAGTCACGTTTCTAGACTATTTTTGAAGTCTTTTTAATCCTTTTCAACTTCCGCCCGAAATAGAGCTTTTTAGACTTAATTATAGTTAATTCAATTTAAAACGTTCAATTCTGGGTGAAGTTCTCACAAATGTGTTTACTTCCCACATTCAGGCCGAAATCCACCCTAGGTTGTTGATCTGTGCTCATCCAACGGACAATGGTATCTGTTGTCAATTGTCACGGGTCCCAAGACTTTTGCCATTTTTCAGCCACATCAACAAACACGAGTCACTTTTTGGGAATAGTTTTGAAGATGTTTTAATCCTTTACAACTTCTGCCTGAAATAGAGGCCCCAGTCGGCCTAACAAACATTTATCCTTCCATACATTTTATTCAGACCACAAATAGTATGAGAGAGAACATGAACCATTTTATAGATCATAAACAATCATTGTATGAAATAAAAAAAAGTTTTGAAACACCTCTTTTTCATTATCACATAGAATTGAGTTGGCACAAGAAAATACATATTTAACTCAATAGCATAGTCAAACTAGGAAACACAGTCTTGAGGTAGATCATTTAAATCCATGCTTGCGGTACAATTGAACACTTGAAACTTGTGTGATGAGATAGTATATAAACAATGTAAACAAGTCCCACAAACCAAAACAACAAATATTAAAATGCAAAGAAGCAACCTTATTATTCATCATGTCAAGCAACAATACCAGTTTTACTCTGCAAACCCTTGAAACTTCTCCCTTAACTTTTGTGACCTTAGGAGATATACATACATACTTCATGTATTCCTTCATCTTATTTCCAAATCATGAAGCCATATCTTCAAATGTAGAGAAATGCAGCACGTTCTTCAAGGTTTGTGTGACACCTTTCATACCTTGGCCATAATTAGACATCTTCAAACTACTTGTAAACATAAACTTTAGAAGATAAGGTGCAAAGAGAAAATAGATGGTACAAATTCCTGAACTTCCTTTCTAGTCTTTCATCATGTCAATCAAGGCTCATATGAAATCCAACCATGAACTTTAGATCAATACATTTTGACATCCAATCATGAACTTTAGAAGCTAAGATACAACACATCATTGCAACTCTTCAACTCAATTTTACAAACATAGGTTGACATCAATGACAACACACTGCCACCACAACTACAACACTATTGTTATTATACATATTATGAAGATTTTAATTAATTATATTGTAATTCTTTAGCATCAATAGCTAAAGCTGTGCAAAAAGAATTAAGTTATAAATATGAAATGATTTTTTTTTTTGTATATTTGGCTTAAGAGATTGCATGAATCCGATACTAAGTTGAATACATAATGACAAAGTAAAATAAATTTGACATTAAATATTTTTCAAGTTCAAACAAAAAATCATGGTTCTCACTAAGTAATTTCTATTCGCACATGTTTAGTTGCCAAATAGAAAGACATAATACAAAATTAACAGATTTCATTTAAGATTAATATATAATTTGGTTGGAATGAAATAAATTATAACAAAAAATATTAAACAGTAAGTATAATAACATAATATTATGTAATTTTAAAGCTTTCTAATGCCATATTCTTCTCATTGATCATCTTGTTCACAAAAACTAGTTTATTGTTGATTAGTAATGTGTTACTAACAATGATGATGACAACAATAATTATTTATGTTTTAATTGATTTAAATTGAATTCCGTATATAAAAGTGTGAATCCATAATTTGGATGCATGAAACGAAGGAATGATTTGAAATTAAATATGCTAAATGTAAAGGATAATCCATAGGCTAAACTATCTAGGACTCATTTCTTGTTTCCGAAACAATAAGTATCCTATTGGTAAAAACAATATGCTATGTATTAAAATATTGTATGTTTCTTTGAATATTATAAAACATAATTTGTGTAGTTTTCAAACCATTTTGTGTAGTTTTCAAAATAGCTATTAAATCAACTCTTGTAGAGCATTTATTTCCAAATCACTGTCATTTTTGTAGAGCATTTATTTCCAAATCACTGTCATTTTGATGCGCATAAGCCATGCTCACTTTATATGTGTAATAAAATTATAAGAAATAATTTGTATTGTTTTGAAGTGTAAAAGATGACTAAAAATGCAAATAAAAGTTACTCATCATTAATAGTAGATTTCTTAAAAGATGATATATCTTATCGACAAAAATCTATTCATAGTAGTAAACATAGAAAAACACATAGTTTTGTGGCTATAATAGAAAACCATTAGCATAAATAGGTAATAAAGTTGGAGTTACAAATTATAAAGAGGTTGTAGAGGAAGGAGATGAAACATTAACATTTTCTTTGGGAGATTTTGGTTTTAAAGTGGATTTGGATACTAAAGATGTAGTAGGTTCATGAGGAGGAATATGTGTATATAAAAACATGAGCGCTTTGAAGACATTTGAGAGCCTAGTTGTTAGATGCTGGCCCAAGTGGACATTGTGTGGTTGTAGGGCATGCACAAAAACTAGTTGACAATTATACAAGACAACCATTTTTAGATCATTGTAAACACAATAAGTTGCATCATATTCTTTTAGTATACCATGAGGGAATAGACCCCCACAAGAGCATCACCCTTAATTGCATCATAAACAACAACAAATTCATTGTAAACAACCGATGGAAGAAAATATTCAATATATGCATGTGATAACTTGTCCACGAATTTTGAATTGTGGACCAAGTCCATGCAATTTGATACGAAGCATGACACCACATACAAAATAGTAAATTATGCTAGAACCATCCTTAAGAAAGTCTTCACCTAATATGAACTTGAAGAATTTTTTATCACATGGACAATCGATAGAGAAAATGTGTGCCAATGTGGTGGAATTAATTGGCCCTAGAATGGGGAATTCCCATTTTTGTGGTGGAATGTAGATATGTTTATTTCTTGCCACCTTGAACATTATGATAGGATATTGAGATCAAAATGTGATAAATGAAAATATAAACAATAGGAAATTATAAATATGAAATTAATAACAGGCAAGCAAGTAGAACAATTGAAGACCTAGTTATCAAATTCAACAATTTTGTTTGATCCATATATTTGTAAATATCATTGAATGATAGTTGCAAAAAATATATTTACATATAACTAAGCTATCAACATTGAAAGGAATAATTGTAAAGAAAAAATAATACAATGTTGTAGAATGACATTATGTTCAATGTAATTTATACTGCTTAATGAACCGAGAATATAATGTCATTCCAAGTAATCAAGTTTCTTGAAACAAAATATCAATTACTTTTGGAATTGATTACATAAATTCTATTGAATAATAAATTTGACAAAAATTGCAAACTGCTTCAAATGCATTTATTACTAATGATCAAAGTTCATAGATTTATTAGCTCTCTAGATTGAACATACTGACATCATCAATGCCCAATCAAATGTAACGACATTAACAAAATATTTGGGAGTAGTAGTGCCCAGAATGAATAGTAATGTCATAATTGATATTGTTCATGTTGTTTATACCCATATTTTGAAGCTCAATGACAAGTATATTCAAGAATTTGTAGGGATTTTGAGTCCAAAATTTATTTGCATATTCATGTATACTAGATTCCATTATGGAAATTCTATCAATGTTGGTGTTGTTAAAAAGAACATGGTTATCAATAGAGCTAAGTGAGGACTAGAACAATGCAGATGGGCATGAGGTAACTAGATTGATATTTTGAGAAATGGTTTCAAAATTGAGCAATCCAAATGTAGTTGGACAATCCATATCATCTATTATAGAATCATGCCACTTGACATTCTGTAAGGGCCTTGTAGTGTCAATATTATTACTATAGGTGTATTGATATGTTCATGAATAATGAAAGGTTCTCTTGAATTGTTGAAATCACCTCCAAGTAATTTTTTACTTTTTTCCATCATAGTTGATAAAGATGGACTCTCATTAGCCATAAGCATGTAAAGAAAATTGTTATCCCTTGTACTAATTGAAACAAAATATTTTGTTTTTGAATTGGTTGTACTATTATTATATAGAGAACCTTGCAATATGTTTCTTGATTGAGGGCAAATTTTGTCTACTTGAGAACAAGATTCTAAGTTAGACAAATGAGTTGTAGATTGCTTGTTGGAAAATTTATATGACCTTGAATTGGTATGCATGAAATTTTTAATTGCCTTGTTCCCTTTGATAGATATTGTAGCCATTTCATAGGAAAAAGTAACTTCCTCTGTTGTATCAAAACTTCCTAATAATTGATGTATTTCTAATTTAGAATTCAATTTTTTTGCAACATAGTGACCCTAGGAACATTTTCTAATACCTCTATGTGGTCTATATTCTATACAATGTTTAGAATTATTAGAAATGAATAATGGTTTCTGGTTTACTTGAATCATTTTCGTAGATTGTTGAGATATTGATTGCTTTAGCAACTTGTCTTTCCTTTTTTTTAATACACTTTCCAAAGGACATAATAAAATTTGATGCACCTTGCATAATTGATCACGTGGTTTAGAATTGACATACATAAAACTTGTGTATTCATTATTACCTCTAATTGATATAGCAACCATGTCGTAAGCATAGGTTGTCTCCTTCACTGTGTCAAAGGTTCCAAGCCATTTTTGTTTCTTCAACTTGAGGTCCTTAAACTCTGAAGCATAATGATCCAATTCACATTTTCAAACACCTCTATATCTCTTCTCTATTGCTTCTTTTAGTTTTCTAAACCACAATTACAACTTTATTAAAACATTTTGCACTCGATTTATAGTCAATATTAGGTTTCCTATGACTAGTCATTACAAAATTTTAAACTCATATTTTACAAAAGAGAAAATACATAGGCAAATCAACGCAAATCAATAACCTAGAATAAAACTATAAGTAAGAAGAAAAAATATAATAGACTATAGTATCGCAAGTTCGCTATAAGTTCATTTCACAATTGTCATGTAGTTGAAAATATCATCTTCATAGTACTAATATCAATATCATTGTTACGTAGAAAATAGTCAAACGCCAAACACATAGCAAATGACTATCACACTACTAATGGCCAATATTATAAAATAGGAAGTTTTGTTGATTAGGATGAGTAACGCAATGAGTATAATCATTTCAAGTATGAGTGTAGAAAATACCATTTAGATTGCATGGTCATACTCACTAGGAAAATCCACACTTTCACTACTGTGCAATTTTCTAATCTTTGTGTATTGATTTGCTCCAAAATATATGTTGCAAAAGGTCACCCAATTTAAGCATACATTTCAAAAATACTTCTAGGAACTTAGTAAACATCAAGTGCTATATTATATAGACTTTCAAAGCAATGACTTATTGATAAGTAAAATCCATTGATTTGATAATGATTAAAATTTAGAGCAACAAAAGAAGAGTTTGTAGAAGCTACAAATTGAATTATTGAAATAGGGTAGATGAATGGAAGAATCAAATCGAAGCTCTTCCCTAGATAGACATTGATATCTTGTGTAGCTAATGATTTTTCATGAACTAGGGAAGTTATTGAATCTAAAACTATATTGACTGCATATATAGATTGTTTGAGAAAAGAGGTTGAATATTCAAGGAAATCCCCATTAGCCATCTTGACAATTTGAGAAAACAAGATCTAGTTGGATACATTGCCTAGGATATAATATTCCCACAAAGTTGATTTTTTGGATTTCTCATTTGTTGGTCAATTTTAAGCAAGAGAAACAATCTTTTCTATGCTTCTACTCCAACTTGTTGACAAAACAACTTCATTCTTGGACCTTTAAATTATGGGTGAATTCAAAACCTTGATTTGCCAAACATATATACAAATGTTTTCATATAAATTCCATTAAACAAGATAAAATAAATTTGAAGCAAGCATGATTACTCCGACCATTTCTTTGATTAGTGACTTATTAATCCTTTTGACATCCATTTCAAAATAAGATGAAATGTCAAGGGTCACAAATTTGAGGGAAGGACTAAACAAGAAATGATATATAGTGTTCTAAAACTTTCTCCTTTCAATAAAACATTTACTTCAACGATTCAAGTAGATATAAAGTTATCAACTAACTGTTGGTAAGATTATATAGTTATTATGCACTTGATTCACCTAAAAGGTAGAAGGTTAGAAATGATTGTGATGGCTTTTAGTACAAAGTGATCTATTGCATAAGGTATCTAGTCTTATAGAAAGATATGAGTGCTAAGACACAACACTGTTAATCTTTAAAATAAGGTTGAAATATGTTAACCTTGATCATGTATTTGTGGAAGTACAATTATATATAAGAATAATTTGAAATTATACCTATGGGTATTATTAAAAAGGATGCTCTAAAAAAGGATAACTGAGAAACCCAGTCATAATGCTAATCTATTGAGGGACCTTTATTGACAAGAAAAACTGATGATCTTTTATATATTGGACTAGTAAAAACATATGATTTAATGGTTAAAAAATCAATAACAATTTTACACCTTGCCTACATTGTACAATGAGATAAATACTTAACATATTTCATTCACTAAAATCAATCAATAAACATTAAACTAATAACATTTTAAAACAACTTTATAGAATATATATATATATATATATATATATATATATATATATATATATATATTTAATCCAATTCCTTCTTTTATTTAAATTATTTAAACGACATCACCATTGCACAAAAACACTTGGAATTGTAAGTTTGTTTTTCTATATTTTAACTTGAAATGAAAACATAGAGCTATGGCAATTATCAGGAACTCTAAGTGTATGATTGTTTTAATGCATGAGTTTACGGCATGAGTTTAAGACATGATTTAAGAGGAACTATTTGCATGTCCTCAAATTTGTTAACTTTCTTTTATAAATCATTGATAAATGATAGCATATGAATAATTCTATGTTAGAGAAAGGCAAACTTGCATCATGCAAATTGAACCCAATGCGACTTTCACGTAGCTATATACACTAGAGCAATAATACATTACCTATCAACATAAGTGTGATGGATTTCACATTAAAACATAGTCCAAACCCCAAGAGATATTTGAAGATCACTATAGAAGGGAGGCAAAAGCCTTGAATTGTTTTTGAAGGTTCAACCTGAACAACTACAATGCAAGTCTTTCCTAGTGATAAGGGAGATTGAGAAGTGTAAACCCACAATCAAGGTATTTTTAGCTAATGGTTTCTTGTAAGGCAAATTATTGTGTTGGTTTTTTAATGTCATCTTTCAGTATTTTGATCGATTAATTTCATTCTAAAATGTGTTATTGGTGTTGATTAATAAGAAATGCAATATGGATTATACAGTACCCCATAATCAAGACAACCATGATGTATAGAATTATGACAAGCCATTAAAGGTGAAGATGGTGACCCAAACTTTAATAAGGAGAAGTTGTCCAAATTTCTATGATAATAGAAAAGATCTTGTTTAGTGTTGTAAATCATGCATCATCTCTCGTGGCAGGGGCATGATAATGCAACACATTATACTTATGAAATTTTATCTTTTTTGAGTTTGTCCTAGTTATTTTCATAACTCTCTCTTGGTAGACCCCAACCTAACTATAAAATTAGGGTTTTTTTTTGCAATCTTTGAAAATTCATATAGACAAGTTGAAAACTTAATACATTAGTACTATTCATATCAAGAAAGAAAATGTGGAGTGCATTAAAAAGGACATAAGTCATGTAGAGAAAGAAAATTTGCAGCCCGAACAAAATGAAATCAATCATTTTGAGATTGAAACTATGTAGTTTGGAATAAAAGACATTGATCATGCAAAGAAAAAAATTGTGCATCTTGCAATAAAAGATATAAATCATTCTAAAAAAGAAATTGTGCAATCTAAAAAAAATGATCATCTTTAAATTAAAACTGTGTAGTCTGAAAATAAAGAAATTGATCACCCTAAGAAAGAAACATTACAATTTGAGAAAAAAAAAATTCATGAAACTGAGAAAGAAGCAGTGTGGTCTAAAAGAATAGAAAATAATCACACAGTGAAAGAAACCTTGTAGTCTGAAAGGAAAGGAGTAGATCATAATGGGAAAGAAACAATATAGTCTAAAAAAAGAAATTGATATACCACATCATGTAGAAGAGGCCATTATCATAAATAGGGATGAAGTAGACACCATGACACCTTTTGAATCAATGAAAGAAGTGGTTACCAAGTTTGGAGGAATAGTTGATTGGAAAGCATATAAAATTGTGAACATGGAGGTAAGAACTTTTTAATATTTGAAAATGTACAGTTCTTTGCACCTAATTGTGAAGAGTTTGAATTGTCATTCAAGTTGCATCCTTATATTTTCAAAATTTCATAGAAGGAAAACTGATGAGGAAAAGAAGAAAAGTGAATGACTAGATGGAAAGGAAAAGTTGGAGGAAGTAACAAGTAACACATTGTGAGTATAAAACAAAAAAATCAAATAAATAAAATCCATATGGCTTACAAGTGAAGCAAAAACTGCCCCATCTTATCCAATTTCCATGTTTTCTTTTTTTCGTATTTTTTGCTTCTCCTTCCAGTGAACTTTGTCTAAAGTAGTCAACTAGTAATGAAGGCTAGTTGTCTTAGCTGTAATGAAACATTTTTTTATCAATATTTGAACTTCTTACTTAATGTAGTCACATAATTCTATCCACTTAATTAAATAAATATCTACTATTTATTTGATTATTTAACCATCAATAAATCAGTTAATTAAATTAATATTTAATTAATTCATCCTCAACCTCTTCTCCTATTAATTAAATAAATTATTCAATTTATTTAAGTCGCATTCTAAATCAATTAAATGAATAAAACATATTTATTTAATTTAACCCCCTTTCCTCTTTTAACTAAATAATAAAATATTTATTTAAATCCCTAAACTACCCCCCACTTGTATTCTCCTACAAATGCAAGCTGCACCTATTTAGTTGAAATAATGAATTTTATTTTAATTAAAAATCCTATTTTCCCTCACCCACTAAACCCACTTGCATCCTAAACCCGTTCTAGATTCTTCTAAACCATTCCTAATTATCCTAAACCCATCCCCTAATTATTGTCACATCCCTAAGCAACTTGAAGTCACTTCTCAAAGCCTCCAAAGTCTTTGAAAAGCATTAAATGTTTTATGTCTCCAACAAGTTAACTCCTAAAGTCTTCCAAACTATTAATAGTTCTTACATGACCATTTATGACTCTTACATAACCATTAATGGTTAATTCAACTTGCCCACATGGTTAGAGGTTTTACCTCTAACTCAACCTCCATTTAACTCATGTGTCTCCTCAAGAATTCATTGCTTTGACCATGGTTATCCCTACTAACTCTTTCATAATAGTTTGTCCATTGGATAAAGGCATTATTCATTGGATAAAGGCTTTATTCATTCAACTCAAGCTTAACCTTACCTCCCAAACTAACCTTCATGTCATCTCAAGCATTTAATGCTTCTTCCCTCCCCTCTCAAGCCATCTCATGTTGACATTTGTCATCCTAGGATTGGGTTGAAATCCTTCACATGGATCATAAATCTTTCAATCTTGACCCTTGTTGAGATTACTCAGTCTTGGCCCTTGTTGAGATTACTCAATCTCAACCATCCATTTCTCTATTTTTCCTATAAATAGAGCCCATTCCTTCATAATCCAAATCTAGAAATCTTGTATGCATCTAATTTATAGTAAAATTTAAGAGAGCATTTTAAGAGCAAATCATAATCTAATTTACATTGTTACTTTGGTTAAAATCAATATAACTTAATTAGATGCTTTCTCATATCTATTTAGCTTGCATTTTTGCATAGTCTTTTGATCATTTTTCATAAATCTTGAATCTCCATAAGACTTCCATAGCAGTGCAAAAAGCTGAGGGCTACACTCATGTGGAACTTGGAGAGGAGAGGAACAAGGGAGGAGCATATATGAACATGTTGGCAAGCATTTGGAGAAGTTTAGTGTCTTTCTTTTGTTTTTGCATGCTTTCCGTTAAATGTTTGATATCTCTCTTGATATGCTTGCTTAGGATCATTTTTCGTTTATGATACAACACTAACATTTGACTGTGCTTGTCTTGTGTTTGTGTTTCCTAACATCCTTTTTGCAAAGCATCATTTGGTGAACCCGACATGAATCGAACACACAACCTTCTGATTTTTGATAAAAACTACTAACTTTTTCTTGTTGAAATTGGCACACAGGTTGCGCTTTAGCATCATTGAACATGCTTTAGCATCTTCAAAAGTTGGTGTTTTAGCGTTTTTGTCCACCAATTAGCGCCTTTGTCCATGTATTAGCGCTATTTTTTTCTAAATAGTTCTATTGTGCCTAGTTTAGCGCTTTTGCGCTCTCTGTTTCACATAATTTTCATTTTGTCTGACGGATCAGATTAGCACTTTTGTCCATTTCATAGCGCCTTTGGCGTTATTTTAGTGCTTCCATCAGTAAGTTAGCACATTTGTATAAAGTAGCACTTACGTGTTTACACAGAGTAGGGCTATTGTAACATAAAGTAGTAAAAAAAAATGTGTAACCGAAAAAAAATCAAAGTTTTAGGCTTGTAGAAGCCCACCAAGACCTTCATTTCACTAACAAATCGATTTTCTTGTGCAGGTTTTTTTACTAACTTCTTTGCAAGGTTCAAGGAGTTAAGTTAGGAATATAAAATTCTTTTTTTGCTTTCTCATTTGTTTCAAAGTTGGATTTAAAATGGATTCATTTTCCCTTTGGATTAAAAACAACCTCATTTTTTACTTTGGGTCATAAAATCAATCACATTTTCCAGTTTGGGCTTTAAAAAGAACCACAAAATCACACAAACAAAATTTATTTTTCTTGCAAAGATAGGACAAATTTTCATTTGGGCTTAAAATAAACAAAACAAAATTTCATTTTCTTGCAAAATCTAAAATTCACAATCAACACTTCATTTTTTTGCAAGTTAAAAAGAACAAACAATTTGTCCCTTTGAGTTACAAATCGATTTCCTTTAAGCAAAAACGTGCTTCAATTTGGTTGACCAAGATTTTACTTTCCTAGAGTTAGACAACATTTTGCCTTGAAGTTAAAAACAACACCATGTTTGTTGGAGAAACATCTCCAAATAGCATTTAAATCACATTGCAATAAACTAGTTAAAAAGAACAATTGTTTTCAGTGTTTGGCACACTTGTACAAAAAGTTTGTAGAGTGGTCCTACTTCTAAAACACACTATCCTCTCCCTTGGATTTCGTGGTCCTAGGTGCAAGAGAAAAGTGTTAGTAACGCTCAAAAATTTTATTTTTAAGAGAGGCTTGCCAAGAGACACATCACTCTTGGCAATGACCTCACGCGGTAAATCCTTCGAGCTGCTATAGAAATCAAGTGAGACCGAAAGGTGTAGCCTTGGGTATAGTTGTTCCTACCGTGTAACTTGCCGAAAGGACATATGGGCCCCACGACATGTTACAAGGCTCTTAAGTGAGTCACTGCAGAATGAACTTATGTCCAAAAACATCGAACATTACTAGACACCTTTTATTATAGAAGCCCACCAATTCTATTGATTGAGGATATTTGTGAAAAGTTCAGTGCAAGAGCATAGATGGTTTTTCTCCCAAGATACTCACCATTCATATTTACTTGAGTAGAAACAAGGCTTTTTGAAAGGCTACTTGTAGCTTGATAAAAGTGGTGACTCCCCCATCATAGGGATCATCTATTTGTTATGCTCACGCAAGACTTAGTATATCACATCCTTACCTACCATGACGAGATTCATAAGGTATGTAGTACCAAAGTCGAATAAATATCAAGATGTGGGCTGAAAATATCGCAACTGGCCATTGACCTTAGGGATAAAGTGTGTTTGAATTGTCTTTGTCTTGTGTCAGACCAGTAACAATTTGAGCCGACTTCAGGATTTTGAAAAAAACATACAAAACATTTGAAAAGGGTCAATAAAGTTCATGATTGGGTTGATCTAGACCCACACCTATTGTGCCTTTTGAGGCAAGATTATTGTGCTTGTGTGCTTGCTCTGTTTTCTTGTCAAAGAAATTCAAAATAAATTTAAATCAAATATTCATCCAACACAATTTCATATCAACATTGACCAACAAAAACAAACATCAAAAAGTGAAACAAAGTATCAATTTGTATGACCATCACTCACATTTTGAGAAAAAGGAGTCTTCATCAAAAGACTGCATTGAAAAAGAGACCATTGAGTTCAAAAGCTCTTATCAAAAGAAGGAAGTTTTTCTATATCAATAGACAAATTCTTCTCTCACATGGAGCCTTCTTGCATTGTATGCATTTATATCTTCAAGGCAAATCCAATGAATTTGACAAAGAGCCTTTGAAAAATAGAGCATTTACTTAGTACAGAGCCTTGAGTTATCACAAAAACAAAGGGGACAAGATCAACCCTACTTTCTTTCCAAAAATCTATATCACCTACAACGTAGCTCGAGGGGAACCACCGACCCATGAGAGAGAGGAAGAAGTAGAAACCCCCTTTGTGACATAAAGTTTTTATTGAGGTCCATATTCTATCCACTTTCACCTTCACACATCACAAAAAAACATTCAACTCTCAAAACACAAAAAGTTCTTGTCCTAAGTTCTTTTAAATATTGCTTAAATCAAACCAACAAATCACTTTTAGGGTTTCTCTACATCTAGGATCAATCATCTTAAGAGGCATTTCTAAACAGGTTAAAACTAGTTTATGAGTGCATCCTCTCATTGCTAGGTAGCTTGGTTTGTAACACATCTCAAACCTTGCTATACCTTATCACATCCAAATTATTGAAAACATGGGAGCAATTCACAAAGAACTTTTTTAAACATCCATCCTTCAGTGTTAGAGATCCATCTTCTAAACATTTCACAAAACACTTATCTCTCATCAAAACATTTCATCACCATCCCTCATAAATCACAAAAGCCTCAAAACTTTCAAAGAAAATGGCTCACACGAGATCGAAAACTAGACAACTAGAGATTGAAGAGGAGGAAGAAAACCTCAATGATTTCCATGAGGCCATTGGAGGAGGCATAAATGATGAAGATCCTAGCACTCCAACTCCTGAAGCTATAGAAAGAGCACAACACAATCCCGAGTTCAATAGACTTTTTGATGAAGTCCTTAGAAACAACGCAGATACTCATTTTATGAGACTTGCTCAAGAGGGTGCTAAAATACCCTCTAATTTTGATACCACATAGATACGGAAGACATTAGAACAACATAGCTGTAACGATGGTGGAAGAGGTAGAGATTACTTCCAATATGACCTTAATCAAGGGAATTCCCCACCTCCTCCTCCTACAGAAATAGAAGGACACGACCCTAAAACATCAAATGACGATAATCTAATGTTCAAGAATCCACTTCCATCACATGATCAAAGGGGTCCTTCCACCTCGGGGCAAAACACAAATACTACAACTAATTAAACACAAGCTGCCTATAATTATACTGTGAATCACCTCTATGACGTTGATGAACAAGTTGAAACCCTCACTATCAAAGATCCAAATCCTGCATGCAATATTGTTACATGTCATAGAAAAATTACCATTCGAGCGACACCACAAGGAACAACACCCCTACCCAAGCAATATAATCTTGTGGAACAACTGGATAAAATGCCCACACTCATATCCATATTAGAGCTTTTGCGATAATCTCCTTCACACAAAACAATCTTGGATCAAGCTCTACAAGAAGCATTAGTCCCCGCCAACCTTAACACTAGATCAATTTCAAGCCATGGTTGGCACTCTCAGGTCATCAACATGCCTCACTTTTTCTAAAAGTGACAACGGTTCATTCCAACAACCACATAACACATCCCTTCACATTGAAGGATTTGTAAACCAACATATAATCAAGCGAGTCTTGATTGACAAGGAGATGACCTAAATATATGCACCTTGCAATTGGTCACAACATTGGGATATGCGGTAGAATCAGTGGATCCCAACAAAAAGATAACCATTAAGGCCTATGATGATGCGAAGCATTCTTCCAAAGGAGCTATTGTATTACCTATCAGAGTGGGCCCAGTGGTAAATCATATCATCTACCAAGTTTTGGACCCTCCTCTGCCATATAATCTCTTGTTAGGTAGACCTTGGATACACGTCATGCAAATCGTTCCATCCACCTATCATCAGTGTATCAAGTTTCCCCATAACGGTGTTGAAATCATAATCCTTGGCGATGCAAATCCATTTACATATTGTAATAATATTAACCATCAGCTAGAGATCACCCTTCCTAACAATCGAGAAGCTATCCCTTCCACATCCTATGTTAGTCAAGCCTCTCTTTCTAGTTCAGTCACCCCTATACCAAAGCAAGAGAAGTTGAAGATGAAAATGGCTGAGGAAGGTCCTGGGGAATATAATCTAAGCCAACTTTTTTGTGTTGGGCAATTACCCACTTCCCCTAGAACTTATGGCAAGCCTCAAAATTTGCTTCAACCACCACTGGCCAAGCCGACATGCAGTTTGGCATAGTTCATCCTTGGTAAAAGTCAGGAAGAGGAAACCAAAGATGAGGACCTAGAAGAATGGATCCACAAAGACCCTATCACCACAGAAATCCCACATGCTAAGCTTCCTACTGATAAATATGGCAAAGGCCTCACTATCCGACAAATAATGGGCTATGATAGCCAGAGTGCTTTGGGACATTGCAGACAAGGATGACATGAGCCCTTGCAACCTGAGTTGAAACCCAAAGATAACACTGGATTAGGTTTTCAAAAGAGTAATTTCTTCCTAAACTTAGATTCAAATGTAAGCCCAACAATCCCATATATCAAACAGTTACTCCAAGGAGGCCCTCCTTGATTATCTCTGCGACACCAACAAACCCCACTATACCAACAAAACTGATCATCAAATCAGCGACATCAATCACACCAGCAATACCAACAGCACCGACAATCCTAACAGCATTACCAACAATAATAATCCCAACAACAACGCCCAGAGCAATAATAATCCCATCAGTAACAACATTCATACCAACTGTATCCACAACACCTACTAAACTAAGAATAGCAGTAGTGGCAGCAACAACTCCTACAATCCTCCCAGCAACACCAACAATCCCACCTATAAAAGCACATACACCCGTGACTAATACACTCTTCAATACGAAAGACATCCTAGACTAGTACAATAATCGAATGTTAGAGAGTGACTCAGAGACTGACTCACATGAGTGGGAATATGATACAATGAATCTAAATACTTTAGACGAGGAAGACACATCGCTTCCCCCACCTCGTAAGGATATCCCAATTTATGGGGAGGCATGGATTAAAACCTTTTGGGTTTGTGAGCAAGAAGCATCTTCCACAGGCCCTACATCGAATCCGACACCAGAACCTGACAAGGAGAGTACCATTGATGAAATTCACTCATCTATATTAACCCTCACTGACGCCTCCTCTAAACTCAACTTAATCGATGAGGTCATGCCTATCATCCATCCCAAACTCATTGATTGGAATCAACCAAATCCCTCATGTATTGATCACTTCAAAAAAGATGAGGCGCTCATAGACTTTTTAGAAATACAGGATCACATACCGAGTGAGGATCACAAAGATGGATTTTCCATCGAACTTAATAGCACAATGTACTTTGGGGCAAATGCCAAACCTTTTAGTTACAAAAACATCACAATAAAACATGGATCCTCTAGTGAAAACCACACAGTGGCACTTGTTGATCCCAAAAAAGTAAAAATAAAAAGTGTATCCAAAGGTGAAAACCTCTCTGAGGCGCCTGAGGATGAAAGGTTTGACATCCTCCCCTCTAGTACAAATCAGGAGAGATCAATGATCCTAATCAAAGAAATAAAAAATTCATTATGGGGACCCCTGGGACTCCTCACCAAATATATTTGGCATCTCTACTAACTCCAAAGGAACAACCAAAATTTGTGGAATTCTTCCAGAAGCGTCAAATCAACTTGCATGGTCTTATGCAGACATGCCTGGCTTAGATCCTGATTTGGTCATGCATCACCTCACTGTGGTAGAAGGAGATAAACAGGTAAAACAAAAGCTTAGATAGATGCACCCACAGATTGTTGTGCTTGTCAAGGCAAAACTCAATAAGCTCTTAGATGTTGGTTTCATCCGACCAATCGATTATGTCGATTGGATCTCCAACATTGTACCTATCGGCAAGCCTAATGGGGGCATCTGTATCTCTATGAACTTTAGAGATTTGAACAAGGCATTCCCTAAGGTTGAGTTCCCCTTACCCAACATAGACATGATCGTCAATCTCACAGTGGGCCATGCAATGCTTTCTCTTATGGATGGCTTTTTAGGTACAACTAGATCAAGATTTCTCCAGAGGATCAACATAAAACTGCTTTCACATGCCCATGGGGAACCTACTGTTGGAATGTGATGCCATTTGGTCTGAAAAATGCAGGAGCAACCTATCAAAGAGTTATGACTACCATCTTTCATGACCTGATGCACACTATAGTGGAAGATTATGTTGATGATTTACTAGCTAAATCATTAACAAGAGAAGGTCATCTAGAAATACTGGGTCAAATCTTCAACAGATTAGAGCAATATCATGTACGACTTAATCTAAAGAAATGTGTCTTTGGAGTGACCTCCGGGAAGCTCCTAGGATACATTGTCTCGAGCAAAGGAATTGAAGTAGATCTAGTGAAAGTCAAAGCAATCATGGGCATGCCATCTCCCAAGAACATCAGTCAGTTAAGGACACGACAAGGGCAGCTACAATCAATTCAGAGATTCATTGTGCAATTGGCTGATAAGTGTCATCCCTTCACACATCTGTTACACAAGAATATCCGCTTTCAATGGGATACAAAGTGCCAGCAAGCATTCCAAATGCTTAAAGATTACTTGATGAATACACTGTTGTTGATCCCACCAAATCTAAGTAGACCTCTATGGCTATATATTTCAGCTACAAATACGGCATTAGGAGTACTACTGGCACAACACAATGCAAAAGGAAAAGAATGTGTTGTATACTATATCTCTCGCACATTGGTAGGCTATGAAC
This sequence comes from Cryptomeria japonica, assembly GCF_030272615.1. Taxonomy (NCBI): domain Eukaryota; kingdom Viridiplantae; phylum Streptophyta; class Pinopsida; order Cupressales; family Cupressaceae; genus Cryptomeria; species Cryptomeria japonica. Next base: position 94,046,564 of record NC_081406.1, on the reverse strand, counting down.
TCAATTACACACCTATTGAGCGAGCTTGCCTAGCAGTTATCTTGGCAGCCACCAAACTAAGACACTACATGTTGACACACAAGGTACAACTCATTGCTAAAATTGATCCCCTCAAATACCTACTCAGCAAGGCAACATTAACAGGCCACTTGGCCAAATGGGTTATGATCTTGATTGAATTTGATATAGAGCATGTGGAGCACAAGGCTATCAAGGGGCAAGTTATTGTAGATCATTTGGTCGATGTACCCCTCGCAGGTGACCATCCTCTTGTTTCCAATTTTCCAGATGAAGAGATCTTCATGATCATAGTAGCACAACCATGGAAGCTCTACTTTGATGGCTCATATACTAGACATGGCTCGAGGGCAGGTATTCTTTTCATTACACCTCAAGGTGACAACATCCCGAAGTCATACAGGCTAACTTTCCCATGCACCAATAATATATTAGAATATGAGGCCTTGATCACAGGACTCGGATTGGCTATACAATGGTACCTAAAAGAGCTATAGGTATATGGAGATTCACAACTAGTCATCCGACAAGCCGCCGATGATTATCAAACTAAGGATGATAAGTTCATGCCATATAAACAGATGGTAGATAGTTACAAAGAATCATTTACAACTATCACCTTTGAGCAAGTACCTAGAGATCAGAATCGAGTTGCTGATGCAGTGGCTACAATTGCATATCTCTTGGATCTTTCGCAAAATTCCACACGCTACGAGTTCTTGGTAAGACAACTTTGGATCCTCGCTTATGATAACCCTAAAACTAAAATTGTAGTCGCCTAGTTGGTTCTGAATCCCCAGGGTACGGTGAGTTCTTCACTTACCTCCGTGATCACACACTTCCTCCCAACCAATCCAATAACCAATGCAAAACTTTCATCTGCCAAACCGCTCGATACAACATCATTGTCGAAACCCTATACCAACGAAGTCTTGATGGTACTCTCTTTCGATGTCTGGAACAAGATGAGATAACAAAGGCCTTGGAAGAGGTACATGAAGGCATTTGTGGGTCTCACTCAAGCGGTCCTTCCTTAGCAAAGAAGATCATGCACGCTGGATACTATTGGCCATCCATGGAAAAAGACTCCTACTATTTTATCATAAATTACAAGAAGTGCCAAGTTCACGAAGACCTGATACATGCACCAACACAGGAATTGAAACCAATCACAACACCATGGCCCTTTTGTCAATGGGGACTTGACCTTATGGGTAAAATTCATCCACCTTCATCCAATGGCCATAAATTTATCATTACCACCACTAAATACTTCACAAAGTGGATTGAAGTTGTTCCACTTACCCAAGTCACTAGCAAGCAGATCGCATCATTCTTCCTTAATTACATCATCTGCTGATATGGTGTACCCATGTCCATCATCATAGATAACAGACTTCCTTTAAAAAATCAGGATGTCCATGATCTCTGTGATAAGTTTCACATCCAACACCGCTTTTCCACTCCCTATTACCCATAAGGCAATGGTTAGGTCAAAGCATCAAGCAAAAATATATTGAGAATCCTCAAGAAGATAGTAAATGATGTTGGTCGTGATTGGCATGTTAAATTAAATCCAACACTATGGGTGTATCGAACTAGCATTCAAACCCCTACAGGCACAACTCCCTACTCACTGGTCTATACAGAAGAAGCCATCCTTCCTATTGGGGTTGAGATACCATCTCTATGAGTTTCCTTGCACAATCTGATAGATGATGAAGCATATCTAGTCTCACGTCTTCAAGACTTGGAACTACTTGATGAAAGGTGACAAGCTGCATACAACCACCTAAAAGCCTATCAGTAACGCATGAGTAGAAGCTATAATCACCAGGTTAAACCTCATACATTTGAGGTAGGTGATCTTGTTCTTTGAGAGAATCCTCGTAATCAACCACACAGAGAACATCAGGGAAAATTTGAATGAAATTGGTTGGGTCTGTATGTTATCACTGTTGTATTTGGATCTGGAGTATATTAGTTGGCAACTTCAGAAGGAGAACCGCTAGCAGATCCGATCAACAACATGCACCTCAAACAGTTTCATACATAAGTTGTGCAGAGCATCAGGCTCCCTCACATACCATAAAAACACCAAAAACATTCAAAAAAATGTCCTGAAGAAAATACAAAAAAAAAAAAAAATAGTAAAGAAAAATCATGCATCCAAATGGTGAAAACCTGGCAAACAGGCGCCACTCATAAAGGCTATGGCTCCATTGTCTTTCAGACTTGTTGCGATCACATTCATGGCATTCATTCATCCATCATTCAAACCATGGCTTGTTATTGATTTGCAATCAAGGTTAATATTTCATGTATCCCGCATCCTGATTTTTATAGTGACGTTTAAACTGGGGGCAATGCTCTTAACCTATTGCTGGAAGTGGATTCTACATTACTTATGATTCATTGAGTTCTTCATTCAAAATTGGCTCAGAAAATACAAAAAACATTCGTAAAAACTTAGAAAATATAAAAAACATTCAAAACACTCACAAAATCCAAAAACATGTCAAAAACATCAAAAATCAATCCAAAACATTGCAAATGCATATAAAATCCCTTGTACATACACATCGCAACAGACACCAAACAACCATTTTGAGCTACCCAAATGATGATCACTTATCAAATCAACCAATATATCAAAACAGGTACACACAACTGTCTTAACTAGGATACATCCTTCCTTACCAAAACAAAGACATGGTAACATTTGCTTTGACAAGAAAATTTTGTTTAAGCTATCAAGTACTTGGTCAGTTTGTTAGTTATTTATTCATTTATATCAGATTCCTATGCTACTCCGGGATATCCACAAGTGATTAGAGTAGCCGAGATGGTTCCTAAATATCATTTTGTTTACTGTCTGCAAATTGTTCCAATGAAGTTCTGGGGCATGTAGTAATGGTGTCTACGTGGGAAGTTCACTAAGCTATGTGATCATATGCAAAATCTAGTCATGGATCATTATGGCTTACTGACTACAATGTATACCTCTACCATTTGTGCATGAACCTGAATGAGGGTCACTTTCTTTTCCTTGTCTATAAATGCTTGCTTACAGGTGAAATACTCCAAACTTGGTTCTTGCTACCTCAGCTAAGAACGATAATGCCATGCTCGATGAGGAAAATAAAGCACTATGAATACTCTATGGATAGTCATTCCATCTCATCTATTTATATTGCATTATGTTTCATATCACCCATCCATTTGCTCATTCATTACTCATATCAATTGTTTGCAAGCAAAGTAATTCAGGCTTATATGAGAAAGCACCTAATATAGTTTGTCTTGGGTACAATCATGACGGAGTTCTCTGATACATCATCTCACATTTGTATTTCACGTCTGCAAATTCTCACCAACTTGTCCTCATATATCATGAAGGCATGACATTATCATTTAGTTTCATTACATGCATTCAGTTCATTATCATTTACTTGCATTTAGATTCATTTAGATATTTATTTAAGTGCATTCACTTGTTCATCCCATTGAGTAATTTAACACATCAGGGGCATTTATTATCATTTACTTGCATTTCATTTAAGTGCATTTGTTATCAAGAACATTCATTCATCCATGTAGTGCATTCAGTTTAACAACATTAAAAATGCATTCCTTTCATTATCCTTTAAGTTCATTTAGAATTCATTTCATAGGTGCATTTTTACCCATTTAGTTTCATCTAGATTCATGAGATGCATGCATTATCCTCTAATTGCATTAAGGTGCAGTTATTCATTATCCTTTAATTGCATTAAGGTGCAGTTATTCATTATCTTTTAATGGCATTAAGGTGCAGTTGTTCTTATCCCTTAGTTACATTTATTTGCATTATCATTTCACTCTCATGTGTCACTTAGTTATATTTTGACTCATTTTAGTCATTTAGATACATCTCACAAACATCACTTCATTTAGATACATTTATTTAAGTGCATTCATACATAAACATTTGTATCAACATTTGCTCATCCATTTAAAGTGCATTCATCTAGTTGCATACATAAACATTTACCACTTAGATTCACTTAGATTCATCTTTAAAACATGCATCATTTACTCATATCATATCATAAAAAACATAAGCAAGTATTATCTATCACAAACATCATCATGCATCATTTCATCTCATCACATAGCATACATCATCATCATTACATCACAAATTAAATAGCATTACACAAATCATCATCCATCTTTTACCTGCATCCACATGATTTGACAAAACATCCATAACATGCATATAGAAATCATATCATCAACATATACATATAGAAAGCAACATCATCCATAACATGAATCTAAGCATAACTCATAATCATCATCCTGCATCAGCAACATACATGTCATCATACATATGCATATAATCTCATCACAAAAACATAGGATCTCCTCTCATATCACATCATATATTGCATCTCAAAAAGCATACATGTATCAGACTACAATGATGTCAAAAATATATTGGCTACCAAGAGCCATCCAAGTCACAATCCAAAATAACAATGCAACAAGTACATAAAATCTCTCAAATGGCACTATGGCCAGATGTTGCACCACCATCACCCCCTGCTCCACCCTCACCATCTCACCGAGGAGGACCCATAACACCACCACTGCTCTGAACCCTCTAAGACCGCTCTACTCTCACCTGCTGCATTTAGGAATACCTCAATGCCCTTTGACTGCTCGGTACCATCTATTCATATAATCCTCGCCACTAATCTATCTCCTCCTGAGCCCACCACATCTCCCTCAACACCTCCCCAAGCAGACCCTATACTACAACTCGTCCTCTATCTTGCAACTCCCTCAACCTGTCCGCCAGATCATATCTCTCTCGCATCACTACAGTCAGCTCATACTCCCGTGCAAATAGTTGGACATCCCTAGCTGCAATCTCTGCCTCCCTATCCTTCAATCGTGTCTCGGCTACTGTCAATTGAGTCTGCAAGTGTAATATCATATACTCCCGTAAATCCCCATCTCCTCCACCTATCGATCCCCCTCCCATCTCCATAGGATCATCTCCTCCACCTGTGGCTCCCTCTCCCATCTCCATAGGCACTACACCCCCACCAATATCCCTACCTCCTACTTTGGCTGCCCCCTATATCAGTGGACCCTATGATAGTCGCAATGGCTATCCCCCTCTACCTCTCCTTTGTAATCATCCTCCTCCACCACCTCCACCTCCAAATCCCCCTCCACCCCCAAATCCACCTCCTCCCCCTCCTCCACCTCCTCCTGCTCCACAAAATCCTCCTCCACCACTTCCATCTCCTCCTCCTCCACCATCACCATCTCCTCCTCTTACTCCTCGTCCTCCTCTCCTCCTCTATCGCTATCTCCTCTCATCCTCAAAAGGTGGTATAGGTTCTGTTGAATCTAAAATCCATGCAATCGGATGGGCGGTACAGTATTGTGTGTACTCCTTCGTCACCCCTGCATCTACAATCTCGGGCCTCATATGCCATGGTATTGCCTGTAAAGTCCGGAACTCTACTAAGGCCTGATCATATGGTAACATTGGCCCCCATTGAAATCTCTCATGTACTGCCTGTGCATACTCCCCTGACCCTCTCGGAAATCCCTGCCTCTGTCCAAACTACCTCATCACTCTCCCTGGCACCTGTCTCTCCACAAGGTAGGATGTGCGACCAATCAAAAAGCGTGTCATAAATACATATGGTAGAGCCTCTGCATCATCCTCCCAGGGCTCACACTCGATATAAGACCTCCATATCACTATATCTAAGTCATCTAAAGGTCGTCGCCAAAATTCCAACTTCCCCAGGTGGGACTGGCTCATCATCCCTCCATACATATAAACATAGGGTTGGTCTATAGCCCTAAATCTAAAGAAAATTGGCCATGTGATGAGCAAGTGCTCCCACGCCCAGATGTGTAGTAATGTGATCCTTACTGCTAGTGATCTCGTCTCTCGATACACCGCCTCATGTAGCTCCCTGTAAAGATGTGCTAGCACACATAGTCCCCAGGCATAGAAGGTCCCCTCAATCATCATCTTTTCAATCACCTGGCCCCAACCAACGACCAGTCCATGTGCATGTTGATCGAGGCACAACAAACCCCTGATGATCCCTGATAAAACTACTGGTAAAGGCTCATACAATGCTACTATGTCCTCCCAGGCTACAGAGTTGTCCTCAATATGAACATCATCAACAAATATCCTCTGTACCGCCACTGTCCCTAGTCCTCGATCATAAGTCACCATCTCCCCTCTGATCGGGATGTGCAGTATCCTCCACACATCCTCTAGCGTAAATGTCATCTCTCCCATCTCCAGGTGGAAGGTACATGTCTCACTATGCCAACACTCGACCAGTGTTGTCATCAGTATGGGATTCGTTTGAATCACGGGAAGATGCATCATATTGTACAAACCATTTGCAATGACGCAGTCTCTCTCTGCCTCTGTCAGCTACTCTCGCAGCTGCTATGTGGCAAGATGCTTCTCCCGCATCTGTAGAATGGGCAGGTCCTCCTACACACATCAACAAACATCAGTTGTTTTGCTACAAACCTTCTTAAGTTTTCAACCTAGACTATCAACAAATACTTTGATCAAATATCTTCTGGTCTCCACAGGCAATCGATTATGGCAATCCTAGACTACAACAGGCATTTATTGTAATGACCTAGTCTCAACGAGGCTTCTATAATTCATCAAACCAACCAAGCAAACAATCAACTAAGGCATTCAACTATGTTCTCTAAAACATGGGGGCATTTTTTATCACAATAGCACTATTCTGCTAACAATCGTGCTACAACAACTACACAAAAGCGCTAAACAATCAATCGCGCTACAACAACTACACCATGGCGCTATTTCATAACAAAAGCACTACAACAAACATCCACACGCACTAATACTACAATAGCGCTATTAATATGTAATGGATGTGCTAAACCTAACAAATGCGCTACAACTACTATACAATAGTGCCATTGTGGCACAATAGCGCTATTCTAGGCGACATAAGCGCTAAAACACAGTTTTAGTGCTATTATCTTGATTGGGATTTGACGCTTGCAAAAACATGCTAAAAATGCACAAACCACAAAATTCAAAATTTGTGTACCGTTGGTCCGTAGTCATCTGGCCGCTGGAATCGACAAATCTGCTCTAGCCAGTGATCTGCTATAAGCACAGGCATGATGATCGTTGCTCACTCCTTCACCAAAAGTCATTGTCAGAGCTCCAAACTGCTAGGGAGATAGATGCAAATGAGCCTGTTTTTACCCCTTTCCCCCCATATATACCCTCCAACCCTCACCCTAATTCACCCCGCTCACCGTCGTGGTCCCTGTGAACTTCCAACACCTCTCATTTCTCTGTTTTATCCCCATTTTCTCCCATTCTTTCACCAATATTGCTAATTTCTTATATTCTACCTCCCCTCCACTTCTCGTTCTCTTTCAAAAAAATTCGGCCCATCTCTCGAGGGGGCATACCACCCACTAAATTAACATTTATGGGGCATATTTCTTCACACTTATTTTTCTTTCTTTGAAATGACGCGATAAAACTGCACCATCTCAAAGAGGGGCAAATGTAGTCACATAAATCTGTCCACTTAATTAAATAAATATTTACTATTTATTTGATTATTTAACCATCAATAAATTAGTTAATTAAATTAATATTTAATTAATTCATCCTCAACCTCTTCTCCTATTAATTAAATAAACTATTCAATTTATTTAAGCCACATTCTAAATCAATTAAATGAATAAAACATATTTATTTAATTTAACACCCTTTCCTCTTTTAAATAAATAATAAAACATTTATTTAAATCCCTAAACTACCCCCCACTTGCATTCTCCTATAAATGCAAGTTGCACCTATTTAGTTGAAATAATGAAATTTTATTTTAATTAAAAATCCTATTTTCCCTCACCCACTAAACCCACTTGCATCCTAAACCCATTGTAGATTCTTCTAAACCATTCCTAATTAACCTAAACCCATCCCCTAATTATTGTCACATCTCTAAGCAACATGAAGTCACTTCTCAAAGCCTCCAAAGTCTTTGAAAAACATTAAATGCTTTATGTCTCCAACAAGTTAACCCCTAAAGTCTTCCAAACCATTAATAGTTCTTACATGACCATTTATGGCTCTTACATAACCATTAATGGTTAATTCCAATTGCCCACATGGTTAGAGGTTTTACCTCTAACTCAACCTCCATTTAACTCATGTGTCTCCTCAAGCATTCATTGCTTTGACCATGGTTATCCCCACTAACTCTTGCACAAGAGTTTGTCCATTGGATAAAGGCATTATTCATTGGATAAAGGTTTTATTAATTCAACTCAAGTTTAACCTTACCTCCCAAACTAACCTTCATGTCATCTCAAGCGTTTAATGCTTCTTCCCTCTCCTCTTAAGCCATCTCATGTTGACATTTGTCATCCTGAGATTGGGTTGAAAGCCTTCACATGGATCATAAATATTTCAATCTTGACCCTTGTTGAGATTACTCAATCTCAACCATCCATCTCTCTATTTTTCTTATAAATAGAGCCCATTCCTTCATAATCCATATCCAAAAATCTTGTATGCATCTAATTTATAGAGAAATTTAAGAGAGCATTTTAGGAGCAAATCATAATCTAATTTACATTGTTATTTTGGTTAAAATCAATATAGCTTAATTGCGTGCTTTGTCATATCTATTTAGCTTGCATTTTTGCATAGTCTTTTGATCATTTTTCATAAATCTTGAATCTCCATAAGACTTCCATAGCAGTGCAAAAAGTTGAGGGCTACACTCATGTGGAACTTGGAGAGGAGAGGAACAAGGGAGGAGTAGCTATGAACATGTTGGCAAGCATTTGGAGAATTTTAGTGTCTTTCTTTTGTTTTTGCATGTTTTCCATTAAATATTTGATATCTCTCTTGATATGCTTGCTTATGATTGTATTTCGTTTATGATTCTAACACTAATGTTTGACTGTGCTTGTCTTGTGTTTGTGTTTCCTAACATCCTTTTTGTAGAGCATCACTTAGTAATATCAAATTAATTTGATCATGTTGTAAATTGATTTTTATCCTTGAAAAATCACGGTTTTCTTTTAATGCTTGATTTTGTGTAGTGCCCATATTTATTTCTTCTCATTTTTTTGCTTCTCCTTCTAGTGAATCTTGTCTAAAGTGGTCAACTAGTGACTGATAGGACTATTTTTCTCGTCTATAATAGCAAAATTTTTAATTAGTATTTTTCTCATCTAAAATTATATAATTGTCTATAGGGTTTGTTGTCTGTATTGAATATATACCTTGTCCTTTCTTGCATCACTGGAATTCAATCTTATGAATTAGGTAATCGCCTCTCTTAAATATTTAGCATGCTATATATTTATCCAAATTGTATATGTTTGAATGTAAAGACTTGCGAGGGAGGTATTCAAGTGATTGGTATATATAATGTGTATATGTATGGAATACACATGAATAGCACGAGGGAGGGATTTCAATCATGGATATAGATGCTATGTGTATATGCTTCCATATATAGAGTTTATGATGACTCTTAAGTGATGATAATAATTTCTTGAAATGAGCTCCTAAGGAGATACATGACTTTTTCTTGGGCTACAAAAAAGCTATAGCATCAAAGAGCCAAATGACTCTTTGGATATAATTTTTATTATATATAAGGTCGTAAGATTTTCTTTAACATAAGAAAATGAATGCTCAAAACTAAGAATTTTCTGATAGGATACATATTGAAATATAAACATACAAAATAGACATAGAGAAACACAAAAACTCATGAAACTCATCCAAACACAACAACAAAAATAATTTGCATAGAAAATCACATATGTTATTACATCATAATCAATGCATATGTCTACGACCAATCCTATGGATATTTTAATAAACAAGCATACAAAACCAAAACACAAACCCATTGTGACATATAACCAGAATACAAACTTCAACACAATACAAATAAAAAGAAGATAAAAATAGGGTTTGTTGTATCTCACCTTCCTATTGCAAAGGAAAGAAAAGGCCCCACTGGTCTACTCATGTTTCTATGTAATAAAAAGATGTCACAGTCACAATAATGCAGTAAAAGAATTTAAATAGTTGTATCGACTATCATAATAATGCACCAAAGTGATATAAATAGTTGCATGGATAGTAACAATAATGCAACAAAGTACCTAGCAAAAAAACAATAATGCAACAAAGTGATTTAAATAGTTGAATAAAAAAGTAAGTCCACAAAATCCAAAACAAATCTTGTAATTGGAGAAAAAATGGGTTCTCCATTTGAAATAGACAACCAAATCACATTCTTTGTACAAATAGTAATAAAGAATAGGTTATATCCAATTATTGATCTTTCTTTATTTATATTCTATCTCACATTTAAATGAGTTAGACAAAAACAAATATCTTCCATTTTTCATTGTTATAAATTTTCCATGTCACCTTTGAAGAGAAGACTCTAGAGATATTATAAGAGATCTCTTCAACATATTTTGTGCTTAACTTTTTGACTTGGATTATTATTTTGAATAAAATAATTTACTTTATGGAATTAGTTCCTCTAAGGCAAGATATTATTGCATTCATGCAATTCCTTTCTTTAATTAATTTAACCAATCACTTTATAGAATTAAAATCTTTGAATAAAAGATTTATAGTTTAGATTTAATTTTTATTTAAAATAATTATAAAATGTTATTTTACTTAATTATTAAATTTTATATATATATATATATAAAACTTTGGAACCACACACAAGTTTTTTGTGCAACAAGTATGGGTTTTTATTACCCAACTCTCAACTTCTATATATTTTGTACTGAAAAGCTTGCTATTAATTTCCTCAACCAAAGAAGGTTAAAACAAGAGAGAGGTGGCAATATACTTATATGTCCTACATTAACTATTAAATCTCTGGTGAGTGCATTCATTAGTAATAATCATAAGAAAAGGTAAAAACATACAAATCAATCAGATGACAAATAGTAAGAAATTAAACTATTTAATATTTATAAATATTTGTGTTATGTGTAATTTGGTAGGTGAATACATAGGGAAAAAAATATTTCCAAATGTAAAAATCAATTAATTATAATTTTTAGCAAATCTAATATTATATTTTATTAAAATGATTTGAGATATATTGATTAGTTTGTTTTTATTTTTATAAATAATGTTTATTAATTTTTTATCAAGAAAAGTAAAAAAAGTAGAATCAATTAAATTGTAATTAGAAATGTTTATATTGGTAAGAATATCAATTTTTTTCCAATAAAATCTTATTTCCTATTTTTAAAATTATAATTTTTTCCATTTCTAATTTTTTAAAGTAACATTATTTTAAAAAACATCCCCTTTTCTTCACATTATAACACAATTATTGAAATAAATCTTTTGTCTTTTAAATTTTTTAAACTTTAATAAATTTAAAAAGTCTAATATTTTTATTTTTATCCTTTTTAAGAGTATAAGAATCAACTCATCCCACCTAAAAAATTTAATGCATCAAGAATTTTTTAATATTTCTTCTCAATATTGTAATATTGAAATAAATATATGTATTTATTTATTCAATTTTGATCGAAGCTATTTTCATATAATATATTATTTAAAAGTATATTTTAGTGTTAAATTTGGTTCATAATTTCATCAATTTATATGAATGGTCAAATGTAATTTTATATGTTATCTACGTGTGAAAGAGGTATTATGCCCCTACTTTCTACTTTTAAGATAGAAACTTATTAGTACATTACGTATTTTCTAATGTTATATAGATTCTTATGTACATAGATATCAAAGAACAAGGTTACATGCTAACACCTTGTAAAATAAATTACTTTTTACATGTTTTTATCATATCTAATTTTTTAGAGTATCCTCCTCTAACTTGTCTATGATTACATGCATGCTTTTCTTTCATTATTTTTATCTTTGAAATAAAAATATAAAATATATTTGTAGAATTAACAAATTTCAAACTTTGAATTATTAATATCAAATTGTTTTCATGGGGATTATAATTTAAAATGTATACAATAATGTCCTCACCGAATATTAGCTATGCCTCCATTTCCACTTTGAAAAACTAAATATTTTAAATATATAAATAAGCTAAATATTTAGATTTTAGAATATATCTATTATAATCATGCTCCAATGCTATGCCTTTTAAATTGAATCAAGCAAGGGAAAAAATTACTTATGGGAGGCAACTAAACAACTACCAACATACATGAATAAAACAATAGCCTTAACATCCAGAAGATTAACAAATTGTAATTCATATAAAAAACTGCTTTTGCTTCCTCAACACACTATTGTTAAAATAAAAGCAAATAACATATATACTTTTATCTCTACCTCTCTGTCCCTCTATGATAGTGCCACATATATCTCTATTGATCATCCTCCTCCCCTCTCTCTCCCTCTCTCTCTCTCTCTCTCCCTCTTTATCTCTAACTCTCCCTCTACTTCTCTCTATCTCTCCGTCTATTTCTCTCTCTTCCTTTTCCCCTCTATCTTCATCTATACTTTTATCTACTCTAAACTAATGGCGGAACATGATGCTTTGTGTCTCTTGTTGATAACATTACTCTATAAAATATTTGTTGATAAATATACCGTATTTTGTCACATTTTGAAAATCCTTTAATTATTTGATTTGGACAAATATACACTTACGAAAGATTTAATAAATTTAAGATATTTTATCACATAGAAATTTGGAAATCATTTAATTATTTGATTTGGACAAGTATACACTACAAAGATCTAATAAATGTAAGATATTTTATCACAAAAAAAAAATTGGAAATCCTTTAATTATTTGATTTGGACAAATATACACTTCCAAAAGATTTAATAAATCTAAGATATTTATACTTGAGAAAGATTTAGTTCCACTATTGTATTATCCTCACACGCGGCTTCTATTGTGGCTCTTTGACGTACACAAATTTGCTTATATTTCCTACTCAAACGCGCTTTCTGAAACTTTTCCTTTACGTGTCGACCATGACAACGACGGCCGTTGGTGTCTCGACTTGGGCATTGGCTCGACAAATCGGGCATGTCGACTGCGATTCAAACCACCTGTCGATGCAGTCGACATGGAAGCTATGATTACACGCAGGCAGAATTCTTCCCTTCTCTTTCTCTTCAAACTCACTCAAACAAATCGGGCATTCCAGCCCCTGCTCATTATAATTCTTACGCTCATACACAAACACAGGAAAACTTTGTGCGACTGGTTTTTTCTGGGGAAGAGGCGGAAGGGCGAGGGAGTTATCTTCGCTTTCCAATGGCAGTCGACGAGTGCAGCGTCGTTTGAAGCAGAGTACAAAAGTTGTGACAGCAGCCATGAAGATAATCACAGTGACGATAAATACAGAGGTTACAAACAGTTTATTATTGAAAACTTTGATCGCCTTGGAGCTGTAGTGATCCTCTTTGTTTAGCCGACGGGAAGAAGGATAAACTGAAGTAGCCATAACTTACTAATATCAAATGCTTTGCCTCTGCACCCAAATTGCAAAATTGTATGTAATTGTGATGGGCAATTCGGGATATTTTGAAAAACATTCCGTGTAGTCTCTCTACAGTCTCTGGGTATTTATATTCCATTTTGTCGGTCGAATCTGAGAGACTCAAAATTACAGCTGCCTATACATGGAGCTGGCATAGGACAGAGATTACCGCTTCTGTCAATTCAGCGCACTCTAGCATTTTGTGTCCATCTCGGAATGTGATGCCCATTAAATTCTTAGCTGTCAGCGATTAATGGCGGCGTCCATCACAAACATCTTTTGTGATGTGGTGTACACTTGCCCAGCAAATCATTAAAAAATAAGGAAAATAATGTGAACTTTTTATAAAAAAATTATACTTACATCTATTTTTTTGGAGTATGTTTAGAGTAGGGGAGAGGCGTCAGTAGGTGCGCATCCTAACTTTGGGGTCAAGTGGATCCAGAGACCAACTTTGCCCCTCAACAGGTGATTTGGCAACCTGAAATCGTGCGGTGGAAGGCCAGTCATTTGTTTTGCCACATGTCCGATGCGCATTGGTCTGAGGTGGCGAAATAGTGTTGTTTTGTACCCCCGACCGGAACGTTGGCGGGCCCACCCCGTTAGCTGTCCACATCTTCCGCTAGTCTTGAACGCAGTTTACGCGTGGCAAATTTGTAGACAGCAACCCATTTCATCGAGCTCTCCCTCCAAAAACTTTGTTGCCACTTTCAAACTTTCCAACCTGCCACATTAACTTCGCGTCCACTCGCCCTATGTCCAGCTGCCCCATCACGTTTTTTGAGCAGAGAGGCATTCATGGCGTTCGTCTCCTCGCATTTTGCTCCTATGAAAGGTCGTCCATTTCACGTGCTTTCTCCATTGAAGGGTTTCCATCACCTCACCTCCTATTCGCCATGGCATGCAACCAAATCGGCAAGGACCCAAAACGTGCGCACCTTTGGTCAGGTAAAGGATTCGTTTTTCTCCTTCAAATTTTGGACTGCGCTCGATTTTTTTGCCCTCCTTCGACTGTTTGATGTTTCCTTTGGTTTTTGTAGGGTTCGGTTGTGACAACAAGGTGCAACAAGTTAGCGAAGCTTGAACAGTAGGACTATGGTTCCCTTTTATGAAACTCAAAATTTCAGCACTTGTTTGATTGTTTTTTGTATTGAACACCTATTCTGGTATGGATTCATGGTCAAAACCTTCTAGGTCTTCTAGATGTGGGGGTGTAGCTAAACTGTGATGAATCCAAAGAATTACTTGACTGTATAGACGGGAAGGGGTGTTTGGCTTACAATTAGGTTGGATGTATACTTTGGTAAAAATCCATGATGGGATTTGTTCATCCACTACTATATGAAGCAGGCGTTGCCAAGACAGGTTTTGAGAGCATTCTCGGACTTGAGGACCATTGTTATCTAAGAAAAATCTATTGATATAGTTGATTTGCCACGATTGGAGGCTGAGTTTGAATAATTTTGAAAAGAAACAAGATCTTGTGGGGAAGACAAGATCATCATAGGGCTATGGACAGAGAAAGAATTGGTCAACTTGATGACCATGCCTGGCTAACCACTCTTGTTGTGCTCGGATTCGGGGATATGGGATGTTAACATGCCATTCTGTGGGTGGAATAATAGAGTGTGAGGTGGGGAAAGTTTCACGGAGATAGTGCAAGATTTCATAATCAACATCATCTGGAGACAGGGTTTCGACAAGAACTTCACTTGTTAGAATCTCATGGACCTTGAGATAGCTTTGCCTCTCATATTGATGTTTTTTTACAATCTGATAGCGTTGATATGTTTTTGACATTTCCATGCTCTATTGTATCCATGTGCGTTGTTTGGAATGTATCATTGTCAATCTGCATCATGGTAAATATTACAAACTTTGCATGTGACCTCAAAACATTACTTTAATTTGTATATACATACATGCACATTATCATATGTATATACATACATGTAAAGTAATTGTGAAGCAGTCACCGGCTAGGAGGGACCTCAAAGAGATTAGTCCAGACCAGTCAGCAAGAGTAAACACAACAGAAGCACAAGGATATGATGGAGGCAATGCAAAACAGGATTGAATTATATCATGAAAACTAATTACAATCAACTGATAACAATCGGGTTACAGAAACTGGCCCACAGGCTTGCTAAAACATGCTCAAAATACAGAACAGGTCACAACTAGGACCTCAAATCTTAAGATCTATCCTCTATGCTCTGTCTAACTTCTTTATTACATTCTAATGCTCTATTACAATGATTTATACGATCCAAGGGGATCCGATCGGTCCAAAAAGGGATCAAAACCCAAAGAACAAGACCGAATGTGCAAAACCAACAAGGTCGGCCTCCGCCAAAAAAATTCCTCCGAAAAAACCAAAGGATGAAGTGTAGATCACGGGAAAAGGTCGACCACATGCTAAGGAACATTGGAATCAACTCTCAGGGCTGCACAAGCTACGGAAGAGATCCGGTAGATCACCAATGCATTTCTACATGTTCTTTGAACTCAAAGATTAGATTGAAATGGAATTGCTAAACACTTGTACATGTCTGTGAATGCAAATATTGAATTGGTCTACAATTGCACAGTAAGTCGTATGCCATTCTACAGATTGACAGACATATATATGTATGAATAGTGATGCACACACACACACACACACACACACACACACACACACACACACACACACACACACACACACGTAAATACTCTCTCTCTCACACACACACACATATATTCACAGACACATATATATGCAAATATGTTTCAATATATAAATGTATGCATATATATTTGACTTTATATACAATCACATATGTGTGTGTATATATAAATATATGTGTATATGTATGTGTGTGAGTGTGTGTGTGTCTGTGTGTGCGTATATGTGTGTGTGTGTGTATTAATACATAATTGGAGCCCATATATATGTGGACCCCATAGAAAGCTATTCATACATATACAACCCATATATATGTGGACCCCATTTATTGATAGAAGGGAGCCAACTCAACTGTATACATGGGGAAGGGTGAAAGTTGGCAGCCACCTCGTATACAATTGTGCATGTATTAATTGTATACGCATGACAATTGCGAAGGGTGAAAGCTGGCAGCCACCTCCTATACAATTGTGCATGTATTAATTGTATACGCATGGCAATTGTGAAGGGACACAATTATTAATTGCTCAATAAATGAAACAAGACGGAGCGGGAGAATAAATCTGGAGGCAATTATTAAAAAACATGTAAGCCAAAGAAGTGAAGTTGCTATTTAATGTGTTGGTGGGATATAGTTTCAGTAAGTTAAAAAAAAATTCCCTGCATAAATCCAAAAGGTTTCTTCATCTGTGCACCCGACGTGTGTAGTGTTTGCAAAAGACATGGAAGCCACCTTCACCCTTTACACAACGAAACAACAACTGACCTTTACGAGCAAGATCACCGATAAAAGGTTGAAGGCCATATTCAAGTTCGGGGATGACAGATTTCTTCGATACTTGAAATTGTTTCTGGGTGACTATTTCATGAACACAGAACACCAGTACCAGACGAATGCAGACATCGTGGCCATGGTGGCGGATTGGGCTTGGCAGATTGGGAAATTTTCAGAGAAAGTTAAATGGTTGTTGAAAGAAATTGTGGACGATGAATGGCTGATCAATCTAGATCAACTTGTCCGAACGGCTATACTAGGGCTTGGGTTTGAAGTGCCTAAGTGAGAACTGGGTCGTGGGGTTCCTACTTTTGTCTCCTTCCTTCGATGGGAAGTGGGGACAGACCACAAGGCAAGGTCTACCGAAACCACACTTAGATGGACGATGTTGGAGATGCGGATCATTGAGAGGAAGAAGGCAGATGAAGGAATGTCGGGTGGTGTAGGTGAAGCGAGAGGTGAGGGAACGTCGGGAGTGTAAGGAAGTTAAGTAGCGGAAACAACTTCCTACACTAACCTTGAGAGGAGGGTAATGCAAAACTTTTTCAGATCGTTACAACAGTTATAGAAAAATAGAAATAGATATAATAGCATTCATACCACAACACAGTGATTTACGTGGGGAAAACCCTTTCGGGAGAAAAACCCCACACTCCAAAAGCAGCTCAATATTTTATTCAGCAATCAAAAACAGATTACAACATACTTGCAAAGCAAGCTCTTCGCAGGAGTACCACTAATCAGAGATTCAAAGGCAACTCAATAGCCATAAGACTCTCTTACACCCAACCTCTATCTCACACACCTCATAAATAGGAGATACAATACAAGAAACCGTCAAACGGTATAACAAAACCATGGGCTAAAACCACCCAATAAGGTGTAGCCGACCTTATCTCCCTTCTAGATGCCCTATGACATGTTAAAGCACACATCAACACGTGTCGCTCCCTTTTACAGCTCATTTATGTATCCGATACAAATTATTTTTCCTATTTCAGGAGTACAAACTTCCGGAGGCCATAACTTGAGAACCGGGTGTCCGATTGACGAACCGTTTGAAGCGTCGGAAACCTTGCGAAGTGCTCTATCACCTCATAACTCGCTATGCCAGTTATGGCCACTTTTCAGGGCATTTCATAGCCTCTAAAGCCCCCAAAATTAAGTTTAAACATTTTATCGCACCCTTCCAAGACGAAAACTTTAATATCTTCAAAACTAGCTATGACCTTGCGACGCAACTTTACCGGAATACTTATCTAGCCAACCAAAAGCTTCAAGGAGAGTTTCGCACCATTTCATGCTCAAATGAAAACTTACTATAAATAGTAACCTCGCATAAATGCAAGGTTGAGACACCATTTTTCCCAACAAATCTCCCACTTGTCGAACACCTTGTAGGAGCGGAAGGGAATGTCAACACAATGAATCAATTGCTAGGGGCCATAAGGCCCATAGACTCTGAACACCATCTGAACTTCTCTGTGCTCACAGCCTTAGTTAAAGCATTTGCAACATTCATCAAAGTTTCCACCTTATCCAGTTTCACCCTACCATCTTCGACCATATCTCTAACAAAATGATACTGAACATCAATATGTTTGGTCCGGGCATGAAATGTCGGGTTCTTAGCTAGGCTAATTGCACTCTGACTGTCACAGTAAACTGTCACTGTACCTTGTTTTATTCCAATATCCGAACACAGTCTCTTAAGCCAAATGGCCTCTTTACAAGCATGAGTAGCTGCCATATACTCTGCTTCAGTAGTGGATAAAGCAACCACAGCCTATCCGTTAGTCATCCAACTAATTGCACCACCAAACAAAGTAAACACATAAGCACTGGTGGATCTTCTACTATCAATATCACCTGCCCAATTTGAATCCACATAACCATCGATATCAAGGGAAGTCATGTCTCCAACTGAATTACCATGATAACACAAAGAATACTCTGAAGTACCCTTCAAATATCTGAAGACTCTTTTGACTGCATCCCAATGAACTCTATCAGGATTAGACATATATCTAGAAAGTACTCCCACTGCTTGGGCAATGTCTGGTCTAGTACAGACCATAGCATACATCAAGCTTCCAACCGCACTCTGGTAAGGCACTCTGCTCATGTCTTCCATCTCCAATGGGGATGTAGGACAATCTGAAACAGATAGTTTCGTTCCAACTGTAAAAGGAACACTCAATGGTCTACAATTCTGCATGTTGAACCTCTGTAATACTGAATTCACATACTTACTCTGGCCTAGCCATAGCTTTCTGTTCACCCTATCTCTTCTAATTTCCATCCCAAGAATGTGCTTTGCTGCACCAAGATCTTTCATTTCAAATTTAGTAGCGAGCTGAGACTTCAGTTCTGAAATCATACCTTTCCCTTTACCAATGAATAACATATCATCAACATACAATGCAATGAATAAGAAATGATCACCATCAGATTTATAATAAACACAGTGATCTGATTTAGAACGTTCAAATCCCAAACTCAACACATATGTATCAAATTTCTGGTACCACATCCTAGGACTTTGTTTGAGGCCATACAAAGATTTCTTCAATTTACAGACCAAATTACTTTTGCCTTTCACCACATAGTGCTCCGGCTGTGTCATATAAATATCTTCCTCCAAATCACCATGAAGGAAAGCAGTTTTCACATCCATTTGCTCAACCTCTAAATCATAAGCAGTAGCAATAGAAAGCAAAAATCTAATGGACGTCATTTTTGCAACAGGAGAAAATATTTCACCGTAATCAACACCCTCAACCTGAGAGTAGCCTTTTGCAACCAACCTTGCTTTATACTTCTCAATGCTTCCATCTAAACCAATCTTTTTCTTGAACACCCATTTACAACCAATAGGTTTTCGTCCTTCAGGAAATGGTACAAGATCTCATGTATCATTCTTTTTCAAAGCTGTCATTTCTTCCTCCATAGCAATCTTCCAGGATTCTGCATCATTCATACCTAATGCCTCTTCTACAGATTTCGGTTCATCCACACTAGTATTCAGAGCAAAAATACATCTCCAATCATTAAGTGAATACCTTTCAAGTGGTTGTCTATGTCTTGTAGACCTTCGAACAAGAAGAGTTGGAGGTTCTTCCTCCTCTTCTGAAGATTCAGAGCTAGACGAGCTCTCCTCAACTTCTTGCCTATCTAGGGGTCTCGATTCAACTCTTTCAGGTGTAGAAGGAAGTTGAATCACATCTTCTTTTTTTTAGTCTGTTCTGGCTGCAATGTAACAGAAGGAGACTTAATTTCTCTAAAAATAACACTTCTACTATGAATTACCTTTTGTGCAACAGGGTCCCAAAGCTTGTATCCTTTCACACCATAACTATACCCGATGAAGATACATTTCACAACCTTGTTCTCCAACTTTGTTCGCTTCTCCTTTGGCACATGTGCATATGCCTCGCAACCAAAAACTCTAAGATGTCTCAATGAAGGCTTGTGACCTGACCATGCTTCCATAGGCGTTTTATCAACAAGAGCTGATGTAGGAGACCTGTTAATCAGGTAGCAAGCAGTGGCAACAGCTTCAGCCCAAAACTTTTGTTCGAGACCAGCACCACTCAACATACTCCTAGCCTTCTCCATCAGTGTCCTGTTCATTCTTTCTGCAACTCCATTCTTCTGTGGAGAATACGGAGTTGTCTTATGCCTGTTAATTCCACAGTCTTTACAGAATCTATCAAAATGATTAGAGCAAAACTCACCGCCATTATCAGTTCTCAAACATTTTATTTTCTTTCCAATCTGCAACTCAACCATTGCTTTAAATTCTTTAAAATGACTAAAAACTTCAGATTTACTCTTTAGAAAATAAACCCATGTCCTTCTACTAAAATCATCAATAAATGAAACATAATATGTGGATTTTCCAATCGAAGAGACATCTACTGGACCAAACACATCAGAATGGATAAGATCCAAAACACCACAAGTTTTATGAGAACTCGAGTAAAACTGAACGCAGTTTTGTTTTCCATAAATGCAATGCTCACAGAAATCAAAGTCAAGATTACAATCATTCAAACCTTCAACAAGGTTTTTATTTTTCAAGGTCCTTAGACCCTTTTCTCCAATGTGGCCAAGTCTCTGGTGCCATAACATAGTCTTCTCTGCAGGTAACTTTGCTTCAGACGAAACAACACCCTTAGGTACCCAAAAACCATTTCCATCTGCTGAAGGTGAAACCTTCAAATCTTCCAGTGAAGTATCCGCAGATTTACTTTTTACAGAAGTGCTATTACACTCAACAGTGTATGCTTCAAGCTTATACAAAGTGCCAAACCTGACACCTCTAGCAACTACCATAGCACCCTTAATCATCTTACATCCTGCTTCAGAAAAGACTACCTGCACACCCGCATCTATCAGTTTGCTCACAGATAACAGGTTTCGTTTTAATCCAGGGATATGCAGCACACCATTAATCCTTTTTATTCTACCATCAGAAAACCTGATTCTAACTTTACCTCAACCAATAATGTCTAGAGGTGAATCATCACCCAAGTACACCTTACCTCCATTAAATCCTTCATATTCAGAAAACCAATTTCTATTGGAAGTCATATGAAAAGATGCACCTAAGTCAATTAGCCAGGCATCATTACCTGCATGATTCGCCAAAGCCGCAATAAATGCATCGCCATCTTCCTTGTCGGACTCAGAATCAGAATCGAACTTTTTCTTTTTCTTTTTCTTCTTTTCTTCTTTGCAGTCCTTATGGATGTGACCTGGTTTACCGCAGTTCCAGCAAATGACTTTGGACTTTCCAAGAGATTTCGATCTCCCTTTGGATTTGGACTTGTCGCGCTTCTCATTCTTCTTGCCTTTCTCCTTAGGTCTTCCATGAACAGTTAGGGCTTCCTTTGAACTGATGGATACCTTCCTTCGCATCTCTTCACCGAGTAGGGCACCCACCACGTCTTCAGATTTCAAAACAACAGAAGTACTACCGAAAGCCATAACAAGAGAATCCCACGAATCAGGCAAAGAACAAAGCAAGATCTGACATTTCTCCTCCTCGTCCATCTTAACACCGACGGATACTAATTGAGCCACCAACATATTGAATGCTTCCAGGTGGTCTGCAATTCCTCCACCCTCTTCCATCTTCAAGGAATACAATTTCTTTCTTAAGAAAATTTGATTTAATAAAGATTTCGCTTGATACATCTCACCAAGCTTAGTCCATAGCTTCTTTGCAGAGTTCTCTTCATGGACATTGATTAGAACAGAGTCTGTCAGGCACAGTCTGATTAGACCCTTGACTTTTTGGTCCATAACATCATACTGAGCTGCCGCAGTAGGATCTGAGGGCCTTTGGACATTCGCATCAACAACATCCCAAAGATCTCGATCTATTAGCAGATCTTCCATCTTCAGCTTCCACATCTCAAAATTACTTCCATTAAATTTCTCCACCTCTATTCTCCCTGACGAACTCGCCATCTGAATATTCCTACAACAAGATCAAAAAGTGTCTTCTGCACAAGCTCCCACTCAAATCTAGATTAGTTCAAAAAACCCAACTGCCCACAATTGAAACCAAAGGTGATTAGGCTTTGATACCACTTGTAAGGAAGTTAAGTAGCGGAAACAACTTCCTACACTAACCTTGAGAGGAGGGTAATGCAAAAAAATTTCAGATCGTTACAACAGTTACAAAAAAATAGAAATAGATATAATAGCATTCATACCACAACACAGTGATTTACATGGGGAAAACCCTTTCGGGAGAAAAACCCCACACTCCAAAAGCAGCTCAATATTTTATTCAGCAATCAAAAACAGATTACAACATACTTGCAGAGCAAGCTCTTCGCAGGAGTACCACTAATTAGAGATTCAGAGGCAACTCAATAGCCATAAGACTCTCTTACACCCAACCTCTATCTCACACACCTCATAAATAGGAGATACAATACAAGAAACCGTCAAACAGTATTACAAAACCATGGGCTAAAACCACCCAATAAGGTGTAGCCGACCTTATCTCCCTTCTAGATGCCCTATGACATGTTAAAGCACACATCAACATGTGTCGCTCCCTTTTACAGCTCATTTATGTATCCGATACAAATTATTTTTCCTATTTCAGGAGTACAAACTTCCGGAGGCCATAACTTGAAAACCGGGTGTCCGATTGACGAACCGTTTGAAGCGTCAGAAAGCTCGCGAAGTGCTCTATCACCTCATAACCAACTGCGCCAGTTATGGCCACTTTTCAGGTCGTTTTGGAGCCTCTAAAGCCCCCAAAATTAAGTTTAAACATTTTATCGCACCCTTCCAAGACGAAAACTTTAATATCTTCAAAACTAGCTGTGACCTTGCGACGCAACTTTACCAGAATGCTTATCTAGCCAACCAGAAGCTTCAGGGAGAGTTTCGCACCATTTCATGCTCAAATGAAAACTTACTATAAACAGTAACCTCGCATAAATGCAAGGTTGAGACACCATTTTTCCCAACAGGGAGGTGCAAGTGAGGCGGGAGGTGAGGGAACGTTGGGAGGTGCAGGTGAGGCGTGAGTTGCAGACGACACTGGTTATTGGTACGACGTACTAGAGGTTCTTGAGGAGTCCAACGACGACAAAGACTACATGATCCCCTTGCCCAAGTAAAAGAAGCAAATGCGGAATTGAATGAATATATGTGTGTATGTGTGACACATTTTTGGTAAGCATTATATTTCTCAGTTTTTTTAATTTAAAAGTAACAAAATACGTAAATTTTAGTGGGAATGGTTTCTTGGAATGCCTGTCAATACTTGGGAATGGTTTCTGGGAATGCTTGGGAATGGTTTCTAGGAATGCTTGGGAATGCTTCAATATGTTTCAAATTAAACATTACAGTTTATACAGTTCGTAAAGGAGAAAATGTGAAATAACAATGTGATGTAGAAAAATATGTATGGTAACAAGAATAATACCCATGTGCTTTTGTTGAATCTGTATGACTGGTGTGCATGTTTGCCACTCCGTGTTTTTGCTTTTTATTTTTCTCTTGCATTGTATTTCTTTCAAATCCAACTCTTGCAATGAGATGAGAATTTACATTTTATACTTGGATTGCATGGTTTCCCCCTTTTTAATGTGTTGTTTCAAATTTGAAATTTGAATTTGCATTGCTTGTCCATTGAATCTGCATAAGTAATTCATTTAAGCCTGATTTGATTGTTTTTGGCTGTAATTTGGTGGCCTTACACAATTTTTGTTGTCATTGTAGGTGGGAGTTGGCGTGAAGAGACATGAAGGAGACAGGATAGGTTGTACACAGGCGACAGAGTGTTGGGTACTGTGCAAGGGGAAGGAGGTGTTGTGGCACCGACATGGACCCAAACCAACCAAAATGTGTTGTGTGAAGGGTCACGGTTGGGTCCACGCATGTTGTGTTGGCAATATTAATGTTTATGTTATGCTTGTTTTATTGGCGGTTGAGGCCGCATAACAAATACTTGGTCATGTTTAAAAGTTTTACAATGACTTTAATTTTGTTGGAGGGGCCCACTCTTTGGCATGGTGACACACGAAAGTGCCCAAGTTGACATGTTTATTTCTACAAATTGACAAGATTTGACATGAAGAAAACTTCCTTACTGATCAAGAAGATATGAAAAGGTAGTTCTACCCATTCTATAAGGAACTATTTATATCTAAAGGTAACATGGTCGATAATCACAAAGTTAGAGAACACCTCACAAATATTATTCCCAAGAAAATAAAATATGAGGATTTGTTTAGACTATAAAAGATTCATTGATGAAATTAGGAAAGCTATAATGAATCTTAATATGAAAAACCTTCAAGGGATAATAGGCTACCCATTGAGTTCTATAAATCTAATATCCAATGGATATATGATGATCTATTGCAAGGTTATAGAGAAGCTATTGGTAAAGGCTCCTTAGGATGCAATATTAATAAAGGTATTATTAAGATGCCCCCCAAACAAGGGGACAAGACACTCATAAAAAATTGAAGGCCAATGTCACCAATCACGTTATTAAATGTTTCCTATAAGATCCTAGCTAAGATCTTAGCTACAAGGTTGGTTGATATCCTTCCTAAGATTATAAATAGCACACAAACTAGATTCATCAAAGGAAGATACATCCTTGAGAATTTGATCACTAGTTGGGAGGCCATGAATTGGGTCAAATTCTCTAAAAAAAACCTAACAATGCTCTGCTTGGATTTTAAGAAGGCCTACGATAGGGTGGAATAATCACTCTTAAGAACGACCTTGTATGCTTTTGGCTTTCTTGAATCTTTTTGTAAGATGATCAATATTCTACTAAGTGATGTTGTTGCCCAAGTAGATGTGAATGGGTCTTTATCAAAGGTGTTTACATTAGAGAGATCAATTTGACAAGATTGCCCCTTAGCTCATGTTCTCTTCATAATTGTATTAGATGCCATGCATTATCTACTTAGGAGCTCAATCAATTCTCCTAACTCTAGGGTATAACTCTTCCTGATAATAAAGAGCTTATCAACATTCAATTTGCTAATGACAAGAATATTTATGGAGATAGAGTAGAAGAATGTGGATAATTTGGTTCAAAAGATGGATTTTTCTATAAGGCTTCAAGTGCTAAAGTTTCTAATGTTAAATCTATAATGCTCATCTTCACTAAAAACCCCCTGGTTGTTTCCAAAAGTGCAAATTTCAATGGGGGGTCATAAAAAACAAGTAAGATACTTGAGGATTTCTTTTTCAATCAATCACAATCTTAAGGATATGTCGATGTGGGTTAATACTAAAATCGATAATAAATTAGACAAGTGGAACAATCAATTTTTATCACTAGGTGGTAGGATTCAAGTTTGTTAAAAAATATCGTCTTCCTAACCTCTACTTTGTATTAGTGTGTCTCTTTAGTAGTTATCAAGTCAATGAAATCCAAAAGAATATCAGATGTTTCTTATGGTCTGACGGGAAAGGAAAAAAGAAGAAGCACTTAGTCAAAAGGGACTGGTGTTGTAGGGAGAAAATTCAAGGTGGACTAGGTCTAAAGGATCTAAAAATGCATGGAATTGCCTTAGTAGTTATATAGAATACCAAAGCTCTAAAGGGGGAGGAGCCTTGGAGAGTTTTGGTGAGGAATGGCATTTAGTTTTTCATGCTAAAACAAGCAAATGCCTAGAAAATTATGTCATTCTATCATCTTAATATCTTGCACCGTTTGGAAGATATTAAAGTTTTCATCTTGGGAAATTTCTCCAATAAAGTTTCAAACTCAAAATTGAGCACCTTAGAATCCCCAAAAAGGTTTGAAATTTGGACAAATGGATCTCTAGATATATTTGGCATTGTAGATATCTTTGCGAGTTTTCCAGTGATATGTTATAATAGCGAATTGGACAGTCAAGTGAAAAGTTATGATTTCCAGAAGTTGTGCCACCAAAACTCAAGTTTTAATGAAAATCCACCTAGATGGGAAAATGAACCAACGTACCATTGGGTGCCAAAAGAAGAAAAGGCACACTTTCTAGAATATTCTAAGGCGATTATTGGTGCTAAACAAATGGGTGAACGAGGGTTACAAAACACAGTTCCAGTAGTGTAGATTGTTGCTCTAACTTGCATATTTATGTAATAAGAAAGCCCATGTGGTTGAAGCATGTTATTTTCTGAATGTTGTAATTCATTTCCTTGAGATGATAAAAGGAATGTGTTTCTTTCTTGCATTTTCTATTTATTTCTCTATTGTTGTTGTGTGTCTGGGTTTGTAAGGGGAGTACCCTGCACTAGTTCTATATTTTTGTGAGAAGTATTTGAGTAGTAGATCCAGGTAGCTTTTATCATCATGTTTTTTTCCATTTTGGGTTTCCATGTAAATCTGGTGTTCTATTGTGTGGATGTATGTGTTCACTACTTGCATTGTTATCAATAATATTTTGATGTTGTTATGAGTTCAATGGTTTGAATTAAAAAGTAGTAAATATCGATTCACCCCCTCTCAACATTTGTGAGTCTGAAATATATTTCATGTTGAGATGATATAATTTTTTATAGCTATGATAAATAGTTAAGACAAAATATGGATGACCCTTAAAAACAATTATGTTTTTAGTACACAATATTTAAAATATTTATTAAAATGTATTATCAAATGATAAAAGTTAATTTGTTGCCCAAAAATTTCAAGCTATCAAATAAAAACAAAAGAAAATAGTATAAATTAAAGCTTGTAATAAAATGAAGGCTTTTGTTAACCCCATTTTGAGCATTTTATAAGTAGTTAAATTATAGTAATTTAAAAAAAAATCTACAACCAATTTTTTTAATTAAAAAAATTATAAAATACACTAAACATATTTATTTCATTAATTTATATCATTTCAAATTTTAAAACATAAATGCCACTTTTAAGTGATTCAAGTTAAAATGTTAGATTAATGTTGATCATTTCCTTCATAAAAACTAACATAATTTAAAAATTTCACTCCTTTGGAAACATGTTTTTTCTTGGTGTTGTCTCCCCTCCTAGATATTCTATCATTTTGATATGCCATTGGATACTCTTATCTCCACGAGCTCTATATTTTGTGATCCTTGAGTGCTCATGACACAACCCATTATCTATGTCTAGGTTTTTCCTCCTAGATACTCCTCCATCATTTTTCTATGTCATTGCATAGCCTTCTCTCCACAAGCTCCACCCTTTGTGGTCCTTGAGTCCTCACCAATAACCCATCATCCAATTCTAGCATCTACCTCCTCAACTCCTCTAGGCATTCTCTTATGGGGAATGTAGGTGCCTCTACACCATTTGTGTATTCACTTCTCATGATTTCCCACTCCTTCATGTTCATGTCCTTTGAAGTGCATCAAATTTAGCCATCATCTCTATGATCTTTGGCCATTATCTATGATTTTTTTCTCTCCTCCTTGACATTCTATTGATCCATGTTCTCCATTCCTTTCCCTCTACCCATCTACTTGTGATGGAGAACTAACCTCTTCTCTCATACCCTCTACTTAATGACATATATGTTATAAGATACACCTTTCTAGTTATTATTCTCTTAGTTTCCTTAGATCAATAATTCTACTTTTCTTCAAGTTAGATCAATTATTTTTTCAAACTACCTTAGTTTGGTGATTCTACTAGCACCTCCCCTTCAACTCCTCACCTATGTGATAGATTGCCTCAGATTTGTAGTTTTGTCGATGTCTCCATATTCAACTCCTTTTAGGCCTATAGTGAGGCATGAACCTTTTCCATTCTATAATATCTTAATATTAAATGATTCCATCATGTTTCCACTTTTCTCTAGTAAATGTTATATTCCATAACTTGTCACTTTTAGGTTTCTCCACTATACACAAACCTAGGAACCCACTAATGTGAACTTCTCATTGTAATCGTGTTCAAGTACATCTACTATGAATCACTATATTATGTATGATATCCATACACAATCCTATATAAATCGCCTTCCTTTAGTTGTCTAATATAGACCAAATTTTTAACCCAAGCTCTAATACCATGACACAGATGCCATGACCAAGGGTCCTAATGAAAGGATTCCAACCATGCAACCTAAAATATTTCAACATGATCCACAATGAAAGAAAACTCTAACACAATGAAGTATGAAAACATAAAAAAATTAATTAAAAGGAAGTAAGATTATAGGTTGTGCCCTACTATATAATGAGTACTTTAGCTCTTTCAATATCTTTGCACACATATTGTCTTTCCTACTCTAACTCATCCATTTTTTTTCTTCTAAGGTTCCAAAAATCCCACTTTTCACTAGTTAGTACTTAAATGTTGATATCATTATATCTCCAACTTATAATTTTTCTCTATATTTGACATGGCTATCCACCTTCTTGTTGTCGTCAACCTCTTTTGGTATGGTGTTCTCACATGCGATCTAATCTTTGATAGAGTTTCCAACTCATCTACTTAATTTCCCCATCCATCTTGTTGTTGCTACCATCCTCTTTTAACATGATGGCTCCATAGGGAATCTAATCTTTGATAGAGTCTCCAACTCATCTACTTAGCTTGTGGCTTGAGATAATTGACAATTTGTGCTTCTTTGACTTTATCTTTCTTATTCTTTATGTTGGCTCTACATCTTTTGACCGAGTCTTCATATAGTGCCCCTACACTCAAATGCACTCTCTTATTTGTTTTAGTGACAAACTCCTTGCATACAATTTCATCTTTCGAGCCTATCACACAATCTTCATCAAGTGTGTAAAACTCTATACATTCACATACTTTCTCTTGCATGCCTCCTTCCCTACCCCTTCACACCTATCACATGTCCACTTTTACATCATGATCTACCTTTGCAATTCGATATGATTTCTTCTCTTTCAACTAATCTTCCCTTTCACACCCCTTCTTAGCATCTTAGCTCCAAGAACCCTAAAACGCTTGGCCCAGTTCTTTGTTACAACATGGTCTTGATTTGTCTCGCGACACCCCTACATTAGAGTCTATTCACCTTCACCTAATGGATAGATGAATGAGTTCACCTAGGTCAAACCTCTTGGTGGATTGATTATATGATGATGCAGATTTGTTTTTGATTAAAAAAGCAATGTTAAGGAGGGCGCTGACCCTTTACAAAGCCAAAGGCGATCGAAATTAAAAAGACCAAGAGGGGAGCAAATCCCAAAAGAACAAAGTCGGACAGGCAGAACTGACCTGTCAAACCATCAACAACCCAACCCAAATTAAGAGGGGGGAGAAAAACTCGGAACTTGACCAGGGGGGGCTTGGGAAAGGGGGTTAGATTTTCCTTTTCTCCTACGACAAACAACCATCCATGCAACACTATCATTAAGAACTTTCAAAGAAGAATCAAGCGGGGAAGACCCTGCAGGGTCACTGCCAGACTACTGATGCAGAGTGGCAACAGACTGTTGCAGCAGAGCAGCAACAAGAGAACCAACGCCAGGAGCAAAGTGAAGGTGAGGAGTAGGGACAACAGGTGCAGGAGCCAAGGGGGAAGGATCCGCCACAACAGTAATATCAACTAGGCCTTCATCAACAGTAAGGGGCACCTCATCATGAGATGAGTTAACCGAAACAGAATCTGAAACATTAATCGTCAAGTGGTCTTCTGTAGCATCTTTCCACCAAGCAGCAGCACCTTTGCGACGAGAGAGAGAACAGTCAGAAGCAAGGTGGCTCCTTGAGAAGCACCTTCGATAGTTGAAAGGGAGGCCCTCATAATCCAGCAGTTGGGTCTAAGGCCTATCTCCAACCATAAGAACCACATCCCTAGGGAGGGCCAGAGATAAATCAACATCAATTAAAAGACGAGCAAAGGTAGAATGACCCATGGAGAACGTGGCATCATCAACCTTCAAGAAGCTGCCAATGGAGTTACCGATGGCCTCAAAACAAGAATGTTCCTAGAAATGGAGGGGGAGATTGGGCAGCCAGGCCCAAACCAGACGAACAGAGAGGGTTTCTGTAAGGGGGTTGAAGGAAGGAGTCCAGGGCTTAATAGAGAGGGAGTGATCCCCCTAAGTCCAAAGCTTCCCCAAAATAAAATCACGCTCAAGAGTAGAGGTAAAGGAGGCAACAAAAAACCCCTTAGCACAAGGGAAAAGCTCAATGCCATAAGAAACAAGGGGCTTCTAAGAGTCACTCACCCAGCGATGAAGGTTCGGGAGGGAAGGCCAAAACCCATTAAATCTGCAGACCAAAGCGCTGCATTGGTAGAAGTCAACATTCTCCATAACCTCTCGGCCACATACCACAACAGGAGAGGTTTTGGCACAAGGGAGAGGACAAACTCCCTTAGAAGGCCAGGCAACAGATTTAGCCACACGAGTCACACGGGCAAAGCTGCACCTTTCAGCAAAGGGCCTGGGCAGAGCATCTTCACCCTGAGCATCACCCGCAGTAGCAGCAAGGGCCTCCAAATCCAAAACAGGGTCATCACCAGCCATGGGGGACCCAGTCTGAAATCCCCACACAGAGGGCATGATTGAAGGCGAAAGGGAGCCACCGTCAGCAACCACGGGAGGAGGGAGACCAGCGCCCTGTAGACCACCCGCGACAGAGGTAGAGGGACGAGAGGCATCCACATCGCCCACCAGGGCAAGGCCGCTAGTAGGGGATGCTGAGAGAGAGTCCAGCGAGGGCCACAAAGATCCACCATCAGGTACGTTCACCGAAGCACAGCCCAGCACAGGGTCCAGCATTGCCAAGGAGACGTTGCGAGGGATCACCTGGGCAAGAGACGTTGCAGCGAAGGAGACGTTGCGAGGGTTTTTTAAAAACGCTTGGGCAGGAGATGTTGCGGCAGACATTGCAGCGGGAGACGTTGCGAGGGTTTTTCAAGATTTGTTTCCTTTATTAACCTTTATAATTTAACCATGTTCTAATTATTCTTCTATATGATCCTCACAATTTTCTTTCACATATTTGTGTAAATGAATGTCTTTAAATACCTTAAAATGGTAACATGTTGTTCATAATGATTAGTAAATAGAAATAAGAAAATTATAAATTTGAATTTGGTGTTTTGAACTAATTTTCATGTTCCTTAATATTGATCTTGATCAATCCCATATCCCTTAGATATGATTTGAGTGGATAAAGCATAGACTTTGAGATTCAAAATAAATATCTAACAACAATTAATGTAACTAAGAATGAAATAAAGATGAATAAATATAAAGAGGATACACCTGCTTAGGATTGAATTCTTTTTTGACATCGATCCTTACATATATGCCTTTGATTTACTACTATGGCTTGATATACACAAGTTTACACGTAACTCCTACTTTCTCAAACTTCTCCTTTACGCGTCTACCGACAAAGTGTCGACCTGGGCATTGGCTCGACAAATCGGGCATGTCGACTGCGACTCAAACCACCTGTCGATGCAGTCGACATGAAAGCTGTGATTACACGCAGGCAGAATTCTTCCCTTCTCTTCCTCTTCAAACTCACTCAAACAAACCGCACATTCAAGCCCCTGCTCACTATAATTCTTACTCTCATACACAAACACAGGAAAACTTTCTGGGACTGGTTTTTTCTGTGGAAGGCCGATGGAGTTTTCATCGCTTTCCGAGGGCGGTCGACGAATGCAGAGTCGTTTGAAACAGAGTACAAAAGTTGTGAGTGCAGCCATGAAGATAATCACAGTGAAGATAAACACAGAGGTTATAAACAGTCTAATATTGATAACTGTGACCATCTTGGAGCTGTAGTGCTCTTCTCTGTTTAGTCGACGGGAAGAAGGATAAACTGAAAACATTCTGCACCCAATACCAAATACTCTGCCTCTGCACCCAATTTGCAAAATTGTGTGCAACTGTGATGGGCAATTTGGGATCCTTTGTAAAACGTTCTGTGTAATCATCCATCTACAGTCTCTGCCTATTTATATTCCAATTTGTCGGTCGAATCTGATTCTGCATCTGTGAGACTCATATAAATGGATCTGGCATAGGACAGAGATTACCGCTTCTGTCAATTCAGCGCACTGTAGCATTTTGTGTCCATCTCGGAATTTGATGCCCATAAAATTCTTAGCTGTTAGCGATTAATGGCGGCGTCTTATCACAAATATCTTTTGTGATGTGGTGTACACTTCAGCAAATCATTTAGCGCTAAAAGAAAAGAAAAGAATGTGACCGCCGATCAGTAAAAAGTTTATCAGACAGGTTTTTTTTTTTTTAAAAACCAAGAAGAAAAGAATGTGAGTATTTTAGAACAAAATTATTCCTATCTTTATATTTTCATGGAGTATGTTTAGAGTAGTACTTTAAGATATTTTATTTATAAGAGGTTTATAGTTAGGAATTTGTAGTGTTCAAATTTTCAATATGGTATTAAAAAAATTATAAATAAGAGTATGGGGTAGTCTTATATCTTTACAAGTCATCTAAATATTTAAACTAGCAATTGTATCTTGGTGTGCAATGCGTACGTCGAATAAGTGTAAAAGGTCAATTAAGAAAAAAATTGGTCTATTTTTTGCATACATTTATGTAGTACATGAAGTCAATTAGGAAAAATTTTGGTCTATTTTTTTGCATACATAATTCATGTAGTACATCAGATCAATAAGTAGGTCACTTAGATTATGTTATTTTTTTGTGCAATAAATGGCTCAATGTAGATTTAGAAAATGTTTTTTTTGTGCAAGAAATGTCTCAATGGAGAAGTGATAATGAATTATGCAGTTGCTTATAGAGATTCGAATAACGAAAACAAAACCTCTGTATTGAAAAAAGTCAAACTTCATTACCAATACACTCATGTTATGTTAGCAATAGAGAGAGAGAGAGAGAGAAAAGGGACATATAGGGATAGAAAGAGAGTAAGATATAGGGAGAGAGAGAGAGAGAGAGAGAGAGGGGGGGGGGGGGTGTGGTTCAAGGAAATATAAGTAGAGATGGAGATGGAGAAAGAGGGGCATGGGGAGGAGAGTCAAAGATAAAGAGAGGGGGGGTTGAGAGATAGATTAATATTTCTATATAAAAACCTGTGCATGTTTTGGAAATTTAACATAACATATTCTTGTTTTGAATGTAGAGAATTAAAATTAAAAAAATACTCATGAAATGTCCAAAGAGTTTTACACAGTGAAATAGACGGACAATTGCCTCTAATTATGAACAAACATTATCTTGCCTTTGATTAGGACCAAACATTATTAACCATTCAAATATGAAGAGTTAGAAAAAGGGTAAGTTTTTTTATTTTTTGGGTCCACATGACATTCCATAATCTATAGCAATTATTAATTTCCATGCTTCCCAGTAAAGATTTTCTAATGTTGTTTAAACTCATGGATTTAAATGATTTTTACTATTTTGCAAACATTGTATCAATATGGATGCCAAATTGAAGGTAAAACGCTACATGTGAAATTAAAGAGACAAAGTAGGAGAGAGTTGAATGGACAAAAAGAGGAGTGGAAATGCATGACAGATTTAGAAATTGATAAAGAGAAGAAAGAAGATCAAATGGCGCGTAAGAAGATAAAGAGACGAGTAAAGTACCAAAACAGGGGAATAGGGCTGCAACAACGTGGAAAGAAGAACATACAATTTCCTCCACAAAAGACTGATAAGCAAGGATACAAATAGGAAAGAGGCATGGTGAACAAGGGAAAAGAAAAAGAAGGGAATTCTCCAATTTGAGGTTGCACCAAGTGTGCAAGGAGCATTGTGTTGGCTCATGAATAAAATTTATTGTAGATTAAAAGATCTTGGAAGCACATTGGAAAAGAATAGTGAACAACAAGGGTGTGTAGGAGTAAGAGAAGCAGTGGACATGAAAAGACTGTAGATTTGAGTGAAGTGTTGAGTGGAAGAGAAGTAAATGGAGAGGCTATGCAAGAATAAAGAGAAGATAACACTTAGCATAGAAGACAATAATTAGAGATAACAAAGAGAAAAAATGAGGTGGAAGAACCTCTACAATTAATAGTGGTCAATTAAAATTGGGTAGATAGTTAAAGGTTCACACAACAAGAGGAATAAATGTAAAACAAAAGATCATGTTGATGATTGCAAATTTATATAATAAAATAAGAAATTATTAATTTTAAAAATTAATTTATTAATGTTTTAACTCATAAAATTATTTTTCTTATTCGTAATAGAATTCACTCTTTCACAAAATTATAATTTTTGTAACTTTTTTGCACTTACAAATAGGATTTCTCCTTTATGTCACCTATTGCACAAATCATAAGATATGTTAAGACAAACTCTTCATGCCTTTGAGAGATTTATAAGACGCTTGATAGCATGCTTGGATAAAAAAGCAAGGCATTCATAGTAGTGATCCTACTTTGAGATTTGAGAAAAATAATACTAGACCCATTGTGATACAATTATGGAACATTGTGTACACCACACATCATATGGAAACCTATGCTCTAAATCTCAAATAATATGCAGGAAAGATTGGGGAATTGCATCCATCTCATGAGGAAAAAGTGAAAGAAAGGCTTATGAATTCCCTATGAAAAATGTATACTAATGAGGAGTCAACTCTTTTAACACATCAGCTAGCCTTTTTCATTATTTATAATCCAACCTAAAGCAAACTAAGGTAATGATAGATAAAACTAAACTAGCTTAAATTGGCACTATTAAATGGTGAATATCACATGGTTAGGATGCACTGGAGTTGAGGGTTATTTCTTTTAGCCTTCTTTCACAAGTTGCCAATTATTTTTTTGTAAAGAAGAATTGGTCCACATACAAATTCATTGAAACAATCAAGAGGAACAAACTTGACCTCCTATTGATTAAAGAAGTTGGTGACCGCTCATAATGTCTTGCAACTACAAAGTCAATAGAGAATTTTGAAAAAGTATTTTATTTTAGTAGAAATTTGTTTAAGTTCAAAATTCATAGAAATCTCATGACAATGGGAGAAAAGCGTCCTAGATTATTGTAACAAGTTCTTTTGCATTGGTTCAACTAAAGCATCACATGTATCAATACTGGAATTACCTAAATATTTGACATAGTCATTCTAGAATTTTGAAATTAGAAGGCTAAATAAGTTAACCTAAAATCTAAATTCTATGGGATAGTTCAAAAGTAATTACCAAATGAATCATATAATTAAAAGAATCACGTTAATCAATATCCAGTAGATCTTTTATAATCTTTGGGAATAAATAGTATTCATAGCAAACCTCTTTAGAAATGATTAGATGCTCTAGTAGAAATTGAGAAGGCCAAAAGTTAAGAGACTTTTTTATTTACATTTGCTCACATGCCCCCTTCAAATCACTCATTATGATATTCAATAGCTAGCATTTATTTTAGAGGTTGACAAAGCTGAACCAAACTTATATTCAATTGTTCATATTTTTTGAGACCAATAAAATCATTCCATAAAATTAAGGGTAAAATATATAGCATGAATCATGATTTATCAATCTATATTTAATTCATGAATACACATATTTTGTCTAAATTTTGATAACTTAGCTTTGAATTTTATATGTGATCACTAAAAACAACTTCTATCATTTTTACTAAGAGTGAATTGTACAAAATACAAACTAACAAATGCACATTTGAATGTGAATTATATATATAATTATCTTTCTTTAAATTTAAATTTAAATTTTAAGAAAATAAAAAAATAGAAATAAATAATAAAAACAATCAAATAAAAAAATAAATAATAATAATAATACAAGGAATGGTTAGTTATGAACAGTTTGTAATAAAATGAATGACCCAAACTATCTTTTGAATTCATATTAAAAGATCAGATGGTTTAGATCAAACTCGAAAATTTTAAAGAGCTTAATAAGTGGTATATAACAGTTTTCTTACATAGATAACCGAGAACGAAATAGTGATGCAATTATAGATAAGAAATCTGTAAGGACAACTGCCAAAGCATTAAGAAGGTAAGATGATCTGATCCATGATAGCCTAACAGTAATAAGTTTTAAAGATTTTGATTTAACCCTAAATTTACACAGTTCACCTGGCTCGTCTAAGCTTTACACATTTTGCATACATGTCTGACAGGGCAATTTTAGTTACACCATGTGACAAAATTCATCTATTGTTTATTGATGGATGTCCATACCCTATTCTAAAGCTCCCATTTTCGCACAGCCTGGGGGCATGTAGGAAAATCTTTACACCTGCTAATTACATTTGGTTGAAAGTATCTAGGGGAAGAGCACCAGTAGCCGTCATAGCTAACTTCGCGCACCTACAGATCCTAAATGGTACATCGAATTTTGATTTTTTTTTAGTTGTCTTCGTATGCGACTTAACTGCTTATAGCTATTCATCTGGCTTCTGGGTAGTAACGATGCACATAGTGGAATCAATTATGCGTACAAAGGTCAAAAAGTACACATTTCAAAGTGTCGCCTGATACCTAACTAAAGATGTTCCAGTAACCGTCAACTCAAAATCACTAGTACTTGTTGACAAATATCCCAATAGTGGTGCACAAATGTCCCAATAGTGGTGCACAAATGTTCCAATAGTGGTACACAAATGGGACAAATGTTCCAATAGTTGTGCACAAATGTGCCAATTAATTACAAAAAATGATCGGCTATTGGTACAAAACAAATTTATTAATGGTGTTGACGGCTATTAGGGGGTCAACATGACAATAAGGTGACGGTTATTGGAACTATGTTATCTATTGGTACTCTTCCCCTAAACATTTTTCTAAAAATGGATTGTCTGCATATCTTGCAATCATAGCATTCTATGGGACCATATTTCTTTGGGGCATTCTATCAAATTGTTCAGTTCGTTTACATGCCTTGTCTATGCTTCCAAATTTTTGCATTCACGTCTACCAGAGTATTTTCAAGTAAAATATGTCCTTTTGATATGCTTTGATGGATGTCTACCCCGTTCCGTAGCTCCCATTTTGGCCTAGGTGGGGACTACGCTGCTAATAAAAACTGATATAAAGGCAACCCTAGATAGTTACCCCAAAATGGTCTACTCTAAAAAAAAGGGGTTCCAAGGCTGAGAAGGACTATTGCTCCATATGTCTTACGAAATATGTGGATAAGGATGTGGTGAGGATTATGCCTGATTGTGCTCACATATTTCATGTTGCTTGTGTTGATGAGTGGCTCCGTAGGCACCCCACTTGCCCTATTTGCAGATATCTGGATATGGCCAAAACTTCTCCATTCCAGACCGGAAGATATGAAATGAGTGTGATGGAATAACAATAGAGCACATCGCATGAAAGAAATAGTACACATCGCATGGAAGAGAAGCGATTGATGTAAGGCAGAAGCAGTATATACGGCGAGAAAATTGACTCTTCTTGTTAAAGATGTCGATGATGATAGAAAACAAAGAATGAAAAAGGAAAGGAGAAATGATGAAACTTAACGGGAAAAACTAACGACGAGGACTACAAAAAAGATCAATGGATCAAATGCTCTCAATGGTCTTGCATTGCTTATTGTGAATTTTGAGCCATTGATTTTAAAAAGTAGCTTGTCCATCTCAAATAAGGATATGCCTTTGGCATAAATTAAGTTGTTTAATGTTGATAGGTGAATTGGCATTTGTCAATTCTCAATAATTATGTGGTGAATATCTCACTAATTAGTGAGAATTTCTTATTGAAAAATTCAAACTGAAAAAAATGTTACAATTGTACATTACAATTTTATAATTTGAGAGTTTTTAAGGTTTTGTATTCTTTTAACTAGTAAATATTAAGGAAACAAAAGGAGAATGAAGGAGACAAATTGAGAAATCCTAGATGTATTAAGTTCAAAGGAATGTCACAATCACTCATAAATATATGAAAGAAAAGGATATGTGTAGGATTAAATAGAATAACATACTTTAAATTTCACATACAATGTTAGCAAATGAATTAATGTTTCAATAATTGACATCCACAAAATACAAGAAAAATGAAAGAAATATTTCCTACTAGACATAAGAGTAACATGAAATTTCTTGAATAAAGAAGACAAAATTCAATGAAAAGCCTTCTTATATCTTAAAAAATGAGTACACTTGCCTCCATTGTTATCTTATGTACAAATGTTGTGTAAATCTTATAATTCCTTCACTTTAAAATAAATAAATTAAAC
Organism: Cryptomeria japonica; assembly: GCF_030272615.1. Classification (NCBI taxonomy): domain Eukaryota; kingdom Viridiplantae; phylum Streptophyta; class Pinopsida; order Cupressales; family Cupressaceae; genus Cryptomeria; species Cryptomeria japonica. Next base: position 94,007,902 of record NC_081406.1, on the reverse strand, counting down.
CATTTGCCTATACTATTCAAGCACTTAATTTCCTCATCCTAACTTTACAAATATTTGAAACAAAAATTATAATAGTTACAATGAGTGTGTAATATGTGACTCTAAAATAATTACATTATTTATACTTTATATGATAAAATAGTAAATTTGTATTAGAATTTGATATGCAAGTGATTGTCATGGCATTGTGCCAAATAATTCATGTGTAAAAGCTATAGATGCAAATCTCCTTAGAAGCATTTTGTCAAATAGTTGATGTGCCTTCACATTTTTCTATTTGTGAGAAAGGTTGCAAAGATGACATTTAGTAAATTTTCTCTATCCTTTAAGATTCAATTAGTGTCTATTCCATGTTCCTAAATCTCATGAGCATCTAGAACCTTCATAGTAAACATTCTTTAAACAATGCATGCATTTTTTCAAATGGCTCCCACATCTAGTAATGTTTCAAATCTTTATAGTGTTTGGATTTACCTCTATGAATCACACTTACTTAAGATCCTTCTAAAAACTTTCTATGTATCTCTTGTGTTTCTATTTTAAGTACTTTATTTTGTGCCACTTCATCCAATTGTCCATGCCCTATGTAAATCATCCACTTTTAGCATACGTTTATAGCATTCCATAAATAATAAATCTCTTTTAGACATTTTCTCAAATACAAATCTCAGTATATCATTCAATCTTTGGCATTTACAATAACATAGCAATCATTACAATCATATACATTTTTTTCTAGCTCTTGAAGATGAAATCCTATAAAAATTGGCTATGCTAGAGTAGTTCAATATTTGCATAGAAGATGAGAACACTATATATATATATATATATATATATATATATATATATATATATATATATATATATATATATATATATATATATATATATATATATATATATATATATATATATATATATATATATATATATTATAGCAAAAGGCCCTGGCCTATAATATATTAATTATAATTGAAGATTTACATATACTATTTAATGGGAAATGACACTACCTCCTAACCCCTAGTAGATACATTTCTGATTGATCAACCCCCATTTATGGAAGATCATGGGATCTTTGAAATGAAGGTAAATAAAAAGAGCCTTGAACAGTGGTTGTATGACGCCAATCCTTACCCGATTTGGACAGCAAAAACTAATCCCATACAAACAAAGGAGCAGATTATCAAAAAACTTCAATGTTTGAAGTTATCATGCTCGATTCTACCCTACTTCTAACAACATATGAACCCGCCACCCTAGCCAAAGAAACCTTCATTTTACATTTCCTGGTTCTTGAGATGAGGCAACTTCCATTGGAATTGGAAACGATGATTGATAGCCATGAAAATCCACCTAAGCATGTTCACAAATTTTCCAATACCTCCTGAATTTTGCGATTACGATTGAAGCCAACGGCTCTCCTATTTGATGTGCATATTGCTGAACCCAATGGAAAAAGGTGTCAGGAGAAGCATATCCCAATCCATAGATGAAGGAAAGGAATACTGATCTTGGCACTGAGTCAAACATGAAGAGATCTCTGTTTACAAAACCTCCCCACCACACCTCCCCTGAAAACAAGTCATATTTCTCCAATTGCAAGTTCAATTCTTCCCAAGTAAACAGTGTTGGATGTACAAAACCCCCACTATCATCTTTGTGTAGTCCCGAGACTAGGTGAGATTCACCACCATAGACGCCAACCTGGAAGCAACCAAGTTTGGAGAAGCCATTAGATTAGCTGCTATCCATTCTTCCCCAAGGCTAGTCCTCACTGCCCACTCACTATTTGCACATGGGATTGCCAACGAGTTAGATAATCTCAAAGGATGAGTGATAGCATTCTACCTCAGACCATGACGACCTCCCACCAATTATATTCGAAGGGCCATACCCGCCGAATGAGCAATGCCAACAAAGAAAGCTTATGCTTTGCCAACTGAGTTCCAGACTTGTAATTCTAATGAAACATGTTACAAATGACTAGAATATAGGGAGACGATGAGGGAGTGATGCGATGTATTTTTTGTAATTCATGTAAACTATTACAATTATATTCATTCCTTGTCCTTAGAATCCCACGAAATTCCTTTGCAATGGCCTTAAATGATCGCATTTATTCCATGAAATGATGTGCAAGCTTTCAAATGTGTGGGAACCCTAATATTTTCTAAATTTGAGATCCTACGCAGGTATGAAGAGATTGGGAATGCAACAAAGAGAATCCATTTTTCATGTTTTTCAGTTCCATATGTTTGTAGTACCTCGAGCTTTCCCAAGATAGGGGATAATCAGCCTTTCCTCATGTGTGAGGATATTGATATGGTATATGGAGCGTGTGAATTTCCAATTTTGATAGGCTGATTTCATCTCATACTTTTGTGCCAACATTATTAGATGCTGAAATGACAAACCCCTCCTACTCTGCAAAAAGGACCCGACAGGTTGGATGTGTCCTCGCAGCACAATCTGTAGTGACTTGGCTAACCTTGACACGAAGATCTTCCCACCACCCATACCACAAGGCGAGTCTGAAGATAACATTTAAATTCAAACCATAACTAGTTTCATAAATTGGGGCTTTGGGAGAAATTCTGAGTTCCTCCAATGCTGCAAGGAGTGAGGAGACCTACATCCACAACAAACCAAACATTAGGCTAATCAATCTTATTGGGAACAGGGTGTTGCATCAGAAATCATTTGTGATCTTAGACACTTGTCTTCTTGGACTTGCACGGGTGATAGAAAAATTCCCTCCTCATTTGATTCACATCCCATGTTAGCTAATAGGTCTTCTAATTGATTGGCTTCCCTATAACAATGAACAATGTTATATCCTTGAAAACAAGAAATCTTCTCTCTAGCTTCCTGGATAATATAATCTATTTTCCATTTGGGAGCTTGGAATTTTTTTAAAGTTGATATAATATTTAGGGAATCCCCTTCAATTTCTAAATATTTAACCTACTCCTCAATGGCTAAGTTAATCCCAAACAACGAGGCTCTAGCCTCTGCCACATTATTTGTGCCATCTGGTATTCTTGCATAACCTACTCTCAATACTCGGCCTGATTGATCCCTGAGAACACTTCTAATTCCAAACACTTCAGGGTTACCCCTCATAGTCCCATCAAAATTTAGCTTAACAAAGTTTTTCGAAGGGGGTCTCCATCTAATTCCTTTTCTATTGATTTTCTTTTGAGCATTTACCATCAAACTTCCTTTAAATGGGATTTGCAGGAGTTTCCAATCTATCATTAGATCATTTTCCCACGAGGTGAAAGTGGAGTCCAACTTTTTGAATTTAGTTGTGTGAGCATTGACAAATTTTGAGATTGTTAATTCTAATTTGATAAGCATTTCTTGCACACTATGAAATTCCTTCTTAAATATGCGCCTATTCCTTTTCCACCAAATATTCCAAATGAGTATGGTAGGAGCCATATCCCAAATAACTGAAAAAAAAGATTCTACAAAGAGCTTTGGCCATGATTCAAAAACTTCTAGTAAAGTAGCTTGTAATGGAGAGTTCCATCCTAGTTTGTTAAGTAGCCACTTCCAACAATCTTGTGCCACTGCACATTCTAAAAGAAGGTGACTAGTTGTTTTAATAGACTGATTACACAACACACAATCAAAGGGCTGAGCAATCTTAAGTAGAGCTAACCTATCACTAGTTAGGATTCTACCCTTTAAGGCTAGCTAAGAAATGATCCTGCCTTTTGTAATCCACATCCCTTCCAATAAAATGAGAACTTTCTGGACGGTTGGTCTGTCCCCTGAGAAATCGGCTGCTTAAAACTCTCCTTTACTGAATATGTCCCTGATTTAGAAGGAAGCCAAATCATTTTGTCTCGCTTCCCTCTGAAGAAAATCATTTTGTTTCTTAATTCCATGGTTAACAACTGTTTTTACTGGAGAGGGGTAGATATATTATCTAAATCTTTCCATTTCAGTTTCCAAAAGCCATTAACCAGTACGAGGTGGAAATAGTTACTTACAAAATGTCCCCAAGAGGTCTGTAAAACTTCATTAATGACATCCGAGTTTGGAATACTATCCAAAGGCGGATAGATGTTCCATGAGTTCTCCCAAAATCTTATTGACCTACCATCGTGCACAATCCAAGTTAGATTAGGTAGCAAACTCTCTCTACATTTTACTAAGAAATTCCACATCTTTGACCCTTTTGGAGGATCCAAAACTATGAAAATTATTTCTGGATCTTCTGAGTCAAGATACTTACTTCTGATAATCGCAGCCCAAATAGACGAAGAATCCGAATACAACTTCCACACAAGCTTAGCCCCTAGAGAAATGTTCCTATCTTCGAAATTAGGTATACATGTCCCCCATACACTTTGGGAAAACAAACTTTTTCCCAAGCTAGTAAATGTATTTTATCTTTTGGATCTTTACTACCCTTCCATAGAAATTTCTTTAGGAGAGATTTCAACTACTCTTGGATCATGAATGGCATGGGGAGGACTGACATGATGTAGTTTGGAATTGTTGCCAAGACAGATTTGATCAACAAAATTCTCCCAGCTAGTGATAACCAATTGTTCTTCCAAGGACTTACCTTATTCTTGATCGACGAGACTATAGATTCCCAATGGCAGCCTTTTATCACTCTTGAGAAGAGAGGAACTCCAATATACTTGCACGGTAAAATTGCTTGCTTGAAGCACAATGTATTTATCAAAAATTTTGACTGAAGCGGATAGAAATGAAATAAGAATGTTTTTGATTTAGTCTCACTCACTTTTTGCCTTGAAACCTCACTGTATAATTTGGCTCTTTTAATAACCTTAGCTTCCCTCACCATGGCTTCCCCAAACAAGATAGTATCATCAGCAAATAACTAATGTATGATAATAATTTGAGTTTGGGGAATTTGTATTCCTTTCCATAGAGACAAACCTTGAATGACTGAGATCAATCTACTTAGAGCCTCTGCCATGATGACAAATAGAGACGAGGACAGAGGATCGCCTTGTCTGACTCCTTGGGAGGACGGAAAGAAACCCACTGGACTACCATTAAACAAAACTGAAAATTTTGCCCCTGACAGACAAGAAAGAATCCATTTACACCATAATTTGGAAAAGCCAAATTTGAGAAGGATTCGATACAAAAAGACCCAATTGACCCTATCGTATGCTTTCAACATGTCAAGCTTAACCATAATTGCTTCTATCTTATGAGCCATTATTGAATGCATGATTTCGTGCACTACCAAGGCTCCTTCTGTTGTTTCTCTACCTGGTACAAACCCTCCTTGCTTCTTGGATATGATCTTAGGAATCAAAGAAGCCAATCTGAGAGAGATGGCCTTAGTAATAATTTTGTAGACTGTGTTACATAGAGAAATAGGTCTAAAATTTGCAAAGGATTGTGGATTGGATAGCTTGGGAATTAATACAATGAGGGTAGTGTTGAATTGTTTCAACATATTACCTTGTTTCCTAGACTCCTCCACTATCTTCCAGACATCTGAGCCCAAAAAGTTCCAACATTTTTGAAAAAAAGGGCAGGGAACCCATCTAGTCCTAAGGCTTTATCTGGGTGTATGGAGAATATTGCATTCTTATTTTCCTCCAGAGAAAATGGTTTCATTAATGATATATTGTCCTAGTGTATGATTAAGCAAGGTATATGTTGAAGAATGTCCTAAGTCTTTCTTCTTATATCTTCATCCTCAACAACTGAATTTGAGAAAAGGGAAGGAAAAAAATGAACTGCTTCATCTTGAATTTTCAGATTATCCATAAGAATTTCCCCTACATCATTTCTAATGTGTGCTATTTGGCTATTTTCTCTCTTCATTTTGATTGATGCATGGAAAAACTTTGTGTTCCTATCTCCTTCTTGTAGCCATGTCTCCCTAGATTTTTGTTTCCAGAAGAGTTCTTCTCTTTCCAAAACTTCTTGTAATTGTAAGTTCAGGAAATTTTGTTGCTTATAAGACTCCTCATTTATGCCATTTTGAATAATGTCTTCATTTAACAGTTTAATACTGTCCTTGAGCTAATCCTTAGAGTGGAAAATGTTCTTGAAAACTGAGGTATTCCATTCTTTGATTCTTGCTTTGATCCATTGAATCTTTTTACAAAACTGAAACATCCTAGAGTCCGGAGTAAACAAAGAAGTCAACCACCATTTCTAAAATTGAGGAAGGAAGGAGATATCTCTGAACCACATTTGCTGGAATTTGAAAAAAGCAGAACCCTTATTTGTGTTAGTAAACAAGGGAATGTCTAGTTGAAGTGCAAAACGATCAGATCCTAATAAAGGCATGATTTTGGAAACTGGAGTACCGAATGAAGCATTCCAAATAGGATTCATAAAAAACCTATCTAAACACTCTGAAATATGAAAAAAGCCTTGTCTTCTGTTTGACCAGGTGAAGGAGCCATTTGTTGGCATACAATCTATAAGAGCGTTGGAGGAAACATAATCATTAAAATCTTGCATTGACTTTTTTGGGGGGGGGATGATGCCTCTGGACTTATCCCTTGAGGAAAGGATAGAATTAAAATATCCTCCTAAGATAATCGGGTCCTCTGGGAAATTGAGACAAAGTTGGGCAAGATTGTCCCAAATTACTTTCTTCACTGCTGATGAATTTGGACCGTAAACTTAAATCAAATGAAAGGATGTTGAAGAAGCTACTACTTTGATGTGAATAAAATTTTCTTTGATTGAAATAAAATCTATCCTTCCCACACTTGGCTTCCACAATATGGCCAACCCTCCCGAGGCCCCAATGGACTGGGATGCAACATACTTCCACTTTTTCCATCCTTTAAAAGGTTGATCTTCAATGGTTTCTAAGAATTTAATTTCTTGTATTAAGAAAAGATCAGCCCCACAATTCTCTATTGGAGAATTGATAAGGCACCTTTTGTTAGGAGCGTTAATGCCCCTAACATTCCAAGACACTATTCTCATTGTTGTCCCAGAGAGTAATCCACTCTCCAAGATCCAAGTTGACCATCTAGTGTAGTCTGAATTCTCGCTTTGACCTCCTCTTTGGTTTTTTTGGCTATTCTCTTCTTCTTTGGTGGTCTCCCCACTCTCCCTTTAGGCTTGATCGTCATGATTGCTTTTCTAGATCTCGTTTGATATATAGAGGATACTACTACAAGGAGATCTTGATTTTATCCCTCCTGTTGATCTTTAACTACATCACTTCTTTGTTGCTGCGAATTTCCAATAATCTCATCTATTGCTAGTGTTGCAGGAGCAGTAAACTTCTGATCTACTTTATGCTTGAAAAAACCCATCAAGTCCTCAATTAAAACCATATTACCTGGCTGATATATGATCTCATCCACAAATATAGCGCATGATTTATGGATCTGAATTATTACAAATTGATCGAAATGATCTGGATTACCTTTTAGGAAAGAGGATTTGTAGTGTTTTAAAAACAACCTATTCTGTTCCAAAGGGGAGATTGGGATTGTAGGTATTACATTGGGGTAATGCAGATCTATTATTGACTTATCCACCGAGATGTGATGAAAGGAAACAAGGCTTTGTATCCATGGTATAACGCTTAGGGGTACTGAGACCCTTCTTCGTCCAGTAGCAAAATTGAGAGAGTTAATGAGATTTCGAATAAGAGAGTTTGTAATTTCCACCACTTGCCCTCTCTTTCTTACTGTTGTTTTCCCCACCCGAGAAATACTCACCAAGGGTTGAGATATGTCTATTTCATCATTTGGACTCTGCCTACTTTGAACCTCTACCTCCCCTGAAGGGTTGGACGCAGAAGTGCTGCTAATTCCTTTCTGCATTACTTCCCCATCTTTCTTACTTACTGTTTCCAACGGGAATTTCTCCTGGTTTTCCTCCAGTAAGGGCTCCACTTGTGTTTTTTCGAAATTTGGATTATGGCTACTTTAAACCTCACCCTCCCCTAGAGGGTTACAAACGGGAATGATGCTAAACTCTTTTTTCTTTACTTTCCTATCTCTCTGAGTTACTGTCTTCAGCGGACACTTTTCTTGATTTTCCTCCATTGAAGGCTCCAAATGTGTCCCTACACTATTCAATGTTGAATCAAAAGGAAGTTCCTCAACAGCTTTGAACTTTTCTATTATTACTCCTTCAGATTCAAAGGTCAAGGACTCTAGTGTGGATGTTCTATCATGTGGTGGATTTCTAGAACACTGACTCGCAAGAGAAGAGTGATCTTCACAAACTCTTATATATTGGCAATGAGATCCTTGACAGTCTGTGGTTAGGTGGCCCAGGGAATCTGAGTCCAAGTCCACTATTTTTGGATCCCGAAGAATGAGTTGTTGGTCCCATTCTCCAACTTTCGAAATGATTGAGAAATTCTTAGGAAATGGTTTTGAAAGATCCAATAATAAACATACCCTTAAAGGAAGCTGTGGATCTTCAAATGGAATTAAATCATGCTTTACAAAGATCCCCAGATGATTTTCTAAGATTTCTATTAGGTCTAAATCTCTATATTCTATTGGGATCCCTGGAAAGGATATCTAGAATGGCACATATTTTATATCTATGCCCTGAGGGTTAAAATTTGGATACCATGGCAATGCGTATAAACCAAAACCCTTGTAGAACCATCCCTTAGATTTGTGGATCTTGTCTCGGCACATCTTTGTAGAAAATATGGCAATAAAGAACTGAAAACCCTAATCTATGAAAAAAATTTCCTTCACTCCCTCCCAATGTTTCTTAGCCCATATACATAAATCAGAAGATTTGGGAGAGAAATCCCAAAAATTACCTATCAACGCTCTTTCACGCAGATCTGAGCTATGTGAATCAGGGAGGTGATCTGACCATTTTATAGAAACCTTTCCTCCTGCCAAGTCTGGAATCCTAGTCGATTGTACTTCTCCCTCTCTCCTTCTGGTCTGATAGTCCATTCCATTCAGTTTAGGATTTGTGGGATTAGCTATTTCCTTCGTCTTATAGGAGTGAATATTTCTCCAATATTTAGTAAAGCCCCTTCCCTTCTACATCCACCTATGTATATTTCCATTTCTACGAAGGCTGGTGTTTAATTTGGAAACCTCCCCACCATGTAGAGCACTAGATTTCTTCAATTGGTTGAAATATGGTGGATTGAAACTCCCCCCTCTAGATCTGAAATGGGAGTCCCCTTCCATATGACCATCGGTCGATTTAGGGGCACCCGCCGATGGAAACAGTGATTTTTTCCACAAAGGAGTTTTCAGAGGAATATTATTTGGGAATGTGAGCACTTTAGAAACACCATGTGACCTAGAAACCCCTGACCCCCAATGCCCATACTTGTTTTGTAGAGGAATATTGTTAGGGGTTGTCAGACAACTTTGCTTCCTATCAAAAACCTCAGGGCTATCAATATAGAGCCTGTTTAAAAACTCTGAATGATCTTCCTGATGTCTAGGGCTTGTTTCCAAATGGATTTGACTATTCTCATCAGGATGCCTGTCTTCTTGACATATATTAAAGATTTCATGTTTCCCCTTGTTCAACTTTTTCGGCCACGTGAATGGTTTCTAGTTTGGTTTAGAAAATATGTGTTTGGTTTGAAGTTTTCCGTGGGCCCGATGGAAATTGTCCTTCCTTTCTGTATTGCCACTATTCTACCATTGTAGATCATTCCTCTAGCACCCCCTGCTTTGACCTCTACCACCATTCCTATGGGAGTTTTGAAAAAAAATTCCCGCCTAGGGCCATAGCCTAGTTGCAGAGCCCTATTTTATATTACACTGCTTGGATTTGGGCATTTTATTCTATGATTTTATATCAATTTTATTTGCATATTTTTAAAAATCATTTATAAAAAATCCTTTATTTGCAAAATATAAAATTATTGCATTCCATGAGACTATGTTTATTTGAGACATTGAACAAAATAACTCACACATCTTGTGTATGTTTCTTGTTCCACATGCAACTTTGTAAAGGAATGTGTAATTATTCTTTTATTCTTCAATTATGATGTTCAAACATGTTCCAATGCTCCCATTTTAGCACATACAAAGAGAATGATGGAAAATGTTTTAAATAATTTTATACTATTTGTCAAGATATGTTATCCATATTTTTTACCTCAACAAATTATTAAAATTTTCATGTTTATTCATTAACACACTCCATCAAATCATTTTCTTAAGAGTTGTGTTAGATTTGAACAACTACATGTGACATATCCCTACTACCTTACTTTGTTCATAATGAAAACAAATATTTCTACATCAAGTTTCATTCACAAAATTTATTGATTATCTTATAGGATTGACTTGATTATTAATCTTTGTCCTCTATTATATTCATCATCACAAATGCTTTCTAGTTGAATCCATTCTCCTCAAAGTGTCATAAGAATATTCTTGAGTCTGACTTTAAAATATATTTTTGAAAATGGTCATGGGATTAATTTTATAGTAGAGCCTTACAAAAGAAACATATAGTTATCAAAAGCTTGTGGTATTTCAATTAAAAGTTCAATTAATAAAAATCAAAGATGGTTGTGTATTAGTTAGAAATATCTTTTTAATTAAGTACAAAATGTTACAATCATTTTATAATAATAGTTTAGACATTTGTATCAATGTCTTGAATAGTTCTTTGCACTTCTTCATGATCTAAAATTATTTTTGACACCCTACAAAATGGATTGAGTACCAAAAAGTTTAAAGAATTTAAAAAATTGTCTCAATATTTTGGCTAGTTACCACCACCTTGTAATCAGCTGATAAGTGTGTAATCAAACCTCATTTGTTTGGGGATTGACAAAAAAATTGCTAAAACAACTTAAAGAGAAGTTACTTATAGACAAATGGATGTAGAAGTTAATTAATAGATTCAATATTTTGACTATTAAAAAGAAAACTTTTCAACTCCAAAGCATGTTTTTGACACTCCTTACTTTCTTGAAATGGTTTCCTACTCTCACTAAAACTTTGTAACCACTACCAACATTATTTATATCTATGTCAAAGTAGCAATGTTGGAACAAGTTAGACATCCATCAAAGGATAAAATAAAATAATTTTTATCATTTATCATATTTTAAAAATGTGGAGGCACAAATAGGATATGATGGTTGTTTACTAGGCCACCTCAAAGATATATTATCTCAACAATTCTAATGATAAAAATATATATATACAATTTGTATTTACTGAAGAGAACTTATAAAATTTCAAGCAAGTACACATTTGGTAGGTACAATGTTGAATTCCACAACCTCTTCTAGTGTTCTCCTTTCCCATGTAAAAATAGGAGTAAGAATAGGGTATGAACACCAAATCAAAATATAATGTGAATAGATTTTATTAGATATTTTAGTTGCTACCACTCTCATAAACATGTTTGTGAATTGTATTAAAAACATAACTAAGTCAGATGAACTATTCTATCTTATGACTCTAAGAGATGCTATATCACAAAATAAAATAGAACTGTAGGATAATAGTTCAAATTTAATAAAAAAATATATAAAAAGTTTTAAGAAAGTATGACTAGTATGTGCATAAATTGACTCCACAACCTTCATTAACATTTTTTCATGTCCTATATAATTTTGTAACAATTAATATAATATTTTCATTTACTTTAGATATGTTTATCCTAAGTATGATATTACACTTATTTATTAAGTTCACTTAAGTAGTCTCCTTTCTTCATGGGATAGTGCTTTATTTTAATCTTCAAAAATTTGAAAACTTTGATAAATAGTCTCTTATTTTTTTATTTTATGCCTTATCTTTATCCTTCCTTCCTTGTTGAATTCAACATCTTTTCTTTGTGAGTTCTAAATATAGATTTTTCTTTTTGGCATGTGCACATCTCTTGAAAAATCCAACTTTAACTTTTTATGCATTTATAATTTTATAGAGTGCATTTCTCTCATAAAAAGTTATTTGGTTTATCATTTATTTATTATATATTATAACATGGTACAAAAGCTTTATGTTTTGAGAATTTAAGTTCTAAAGTTTCCAAATTGGGATATTAAGGGTTTACAATTTTGTAAAACTTTCTAAGTACTTGTATGCTCTTCCATTACATCTTATAATTATCTTGAGAATTAGAATTTTTTTACAATGAACTATGAATTTTGTGCTCTCCTCCTTGGCCCTCTATTGATCCACATTCTCCATGCATTTCTCTCTACCATCTAATTGCAATAGAGAACACGTCTCTTCTTTCATACCTTCTACTTAATGAAATTTATGTTATAAGATACCCCTTTCTAGTTTTTATTCTCTTAGTTGCCTTAGATTGGCAATTCTACATGTCTTTCTTAGATATGATTTTGTCAATTTACTCTAGTTTGGTGATTCTACCAACGCCTCCCCTTCAAACCTTCACCCATGTGCTAGATTGCCTCAAATTTATAGTTTGGTTGGTACCTCTACCTTTAATTCCTTTTAAACCTATAACTAGGCATAAACCTTTCCCATTCTATACCCCCTTCCATTCTCTATGCTTCCATCATGTTTCCATTATTATTTTGTAGATGTTTTGTTCCATAACTTGTGACTTATAGGTTTCTCCATTATTCACAAAGCTAGGTCACCACTAATGTGGACCTCTAATTTTAATCATAGTCAAGTGCATCTTCTATGAATCACAATTGCGTGATCTCCACCCACAATCCTATATAACTCACCTTCCTTAATAGTTGTCTACTATAGACCAAAGTTGTAACCTAAACTTTAATACCATGACACAAATGGCATGCCCAAGGGTCCTAATGAAAGGATGCCAACCGTGCAATTTAAACACTATGAACATAATGCACAATGAAAAGGAAATGCTAACATAAGAAAGTATTAAAACATAATTTTCATTATTCAAGGGGAAGTAAGATTACATTATAATGGGTTGTATCCTACTATATAATGAGTACTTTAGACCTTTTAATAGATGTTCACACACATGTCCTTTCCTAATCCATTTCATCCCTTTATGTTTTTCAAGGTTCTAGTAGGGTACTCTCTCTTTGCACCGTGGGAATTCACGTGCTAAAATAATTCATTTATAAAATTAATGCTTAAATAGTTGTGCAATATTTCTAAAATTTCACTTTCTGCTAGTTAATGCTTAAATGCTTCTATTGTCGTATCACCAACCTACAATTGTGCTCTATATGGCATGCCAATCCATCTTGTTGTTTTTGTCCATCCTCTTTTTACATCGTAGTCCCATAGGAGATCTAATCTTTGATAGAGGTTCCGACTCATTTGCTTAGCTTGTGGCCTGAGAACATTAAACAATTTGTGCTTCTTTGATTTTATCCAGGCTGGGTGAACTCACAATACTGGTTCCCACTTTTTGACCAACTTTGACACTTAGATGAATATTTTGAAAAAAACCTTCACTTTCCGGCACCTATAACTTTTAAACCGTTAAGAATTTGAAGATGATATAAAGTAGTGATTTTTAACATCTTGTTTGTAGATTCTAAATATATTTTTTTCCAATTTGTTTGAACAAAATTTTATTGATTTTTCCATCTCCCTCAAAAAGTAGTTTTTTACAGCAAACAACATTTTTTAAGAGTGATGTGTGTCCCAAAATGCATAATTTTTTTCAATAAATGATAAAAACTTAATTCTTTTGAATTTTGGTTTGTAACATCAATACCCAGGGCATGTAGTTGGTTTGGTAGTGATATGTTGAAGATTTTTTATTTTATTAAGTTTTGAAGTTCGACTAATTATAATTTAGATATAGGTGTACGTTTGAACATGTAACTTGTTCTATATATATCAAAATTCAATTTTATTTTTTTTGTTAGAAAGAAAACATCAATACCTAGTGCATAGATATTTTTCAGAATTTTTTTGAATTAGTTTACTATTTTTCCCAATGCACTGAACAAAGAAGTTCATGTTCGATAAAAAACCTACATTCATAAGAAATAAAAAAAAAAATATTAATGAAATTAAATATATTAAAAGTTATACTATTCGGAAAGCTTATAATAAGGACTAAATACTTTAAAAAAAAACTTTTAAATGAATTAATTTGACCCCCCAAAAGCTAATGTAAAACTGGTTTTTTTATCAGCATTTGATAGATGCAAAGGAGACTCCATTGCAAGTATGATTTAGAAGTAGAGAGGTTCTATCTAAAGAAATTTTGATCTAAGAGCCTTTGATTTAACTCTCTTCAATTAATTACTTAAAATGGGACCTCTTAAAGCTTAAATCATTATGTTTTCTAAAAAATGTATGATTTCAGCAAAAATCAGGACGTACCAAAAAGTGGGAACCAGCTTTGTGAGTTCACCCCCCTCTTATTCTACCTTTTTCTTGGTCCTATATCCTTTGAGTGTGTCTTGATATAATTCCCCTATGCTCAAATGCACACTCTTAGTTCTTTTAGTGACAAACTCCTCGTACTATAGAGTGGAGGGGGGCTAGCAGGCTTATTAATTACAATGATCGAAGGTGAAAATTCTACACATTCACATACTCTTGCTTGCATACCTCCTCCTCTACTCCTTCACACCTATCACAAGTGTCCACTTTTACCTCATGATCTACCTTTGTAATTTGTAAAAAAATCTTCCCTTGACAATAATCTTCACTTGTGTGCCCCTTCTTAGTGTCTTAGCTCTAAGAACCCTAAAATATTTGCCTCAATTCTTGGCTACAACATGGTGTTGATTTGTCATGGGTGCCCCTACATTAGACTCTATTCACCTTCACCTAATGGATAGAAGAATGGGTTCACCTAGGTCGAACCTCTTGGTGAATTGATTATATGATGATGTAGATTTGTTTCCTTTATTAACCTTTATAATTTAACCATGTTCTAATTGTTCTTTTCTGTGATCTTCACATTTTTTCTCATGTATTTGTGTAGAATGAATGTCTTTAAATACCATAAAATGATAACATTTTGCATAAATTGACTCACAATGATTAGACTTGATATTGATTTCGATCTCAATCTCAATCAATCGCATATCTAATTTGAATAAATAAGACACGAACTTTGAAATGGAAAATAAATATCTAAGAATTAGTGCAAATAAGAATGAAATAAATACGAATAAATATAAAGAGGATACACTTGCCAAAGGATTGAGTTCTCTTTTGACATCTATCCTTACATATATCCCTTTGATTTACTACTATGGCTTGATGTACACAAATATACACGTAACTCCTACTTTCTAGAACTTCTGCTTTACGCGTCTACCGACAAAGTGTCGACTTGGGCATTGGCTCGACAAATCGGGCAGGTCGACTGCGACTCAAACCACCTGTCAATACAGTCGACATGAAAGCTGTGATTACACGCAGGCAGAATTCTTCCCTTCTCTTCCTCCTCAAACTCACTCAAACAAACCGCACATTCAAGCCCCTGCTCACTATAATTCTTCCTCTCATACACAAACACAGGAAAACTTTCTGCGACTGGCTTTTTCTTGGGTCGACATGGAAGGCCGACGGAGTTTTCATCGCTTTCCAATGGAAGTCGACGAATGCACCGTCGTTTGAAGCAGATTACAAAAGTTGAGACTGCAGCCATGAAGATAATTACAGTGAAGAGAAATAGAGAGGTTACAAACAGTTTATTATTTAAAACTATGATCGCCTTAGAGCTGTAGTGTTCCTCTCTGTTTCGCAAACGAGTAGGAGAATAAACTGAAGTAGCCATTACTTACTAATACCAAATGCTCTGCCTCTGTACCCAAATTGCACAATTGTGTGCAATTGTGATGGGCAATTCGGGATACTTTGTAAAACATTCTGTTTAATCTCTCTACAGTCTCTGCCTGTTTATATTCCAATTTGTCGGTGGAATCCTACACATAGAGCTGCCATGGGACATAGATACGGCTTCTGTCAGTAAGCATTTTTAGAACTGTACACTTGCCCAGCAATTCATTTAAAAATAAAAGAAATTAATGTTACTTTTTATAAAAAACTTATTCTTTTCTTGTCTTTTTTTCCTTGGAGTATGTTTAGGGTGGTACTTTAAGATACATAGGAATTTGTAGTGAATTGATATTTCTTCTTGAAAGCGTAATATGGTTTATTGTTTTTATTTAGGTATTTAAGGAGAATATGAGGTACTTTTATATTATTATAAGTTTCTGAATAGTTAAATTAGGTTGTTTAATATTGGTAGATGAGTTGGTATTTGTCAATTCTCGATAATTATTGAGAATATTTTATTGAAAAATTAAAATTCAAAAATTGTTTCAGTTGTACATTATAATTTTGTAATTTGAAGGTTTTTAAAAGTTTGTATTCTTTTAACCAGAAAATACAAAGGAAACAAAAGAAGAATCAACGACAAGGAGAATTGAGAAATTCTTGATGCATTAAATTCAAAGGATTATTTCAATCACTCAAAAATATATGAAAGAAAAGACACGTGTAGAAGAAGTAAATAGAAACTTTACAAATATTTGAAGTAAAATATAAAAATTAAAATGAGTGTGTAATCTATAGCTCTTAAAATAATTACATTACAAATTTTATAATGTAACTTTATAGAATAAAATATTAAATTTCTATTAAAATTTGATATGTGAGTGATTTTCATGACATTATGCCAATTAAATCATATTCAAAAGATGTAGATGCAAATCACCTTTGCAACATTATGTGTCTTCACAATTATCTATTTTTGAAAAAGGTTGCAAAGATGAAATCTTTAAAAAAAAAAATCTCTATCCTTTATGTTTCAATGGGTGTTTACTCCATGTTCAAATATATCATGAGCTTGCATTTATTGTGCATATTCTATAATCATGAGCCTACGGAGGTCATAATTCTAGAGGAATCTCTTTCAAACAATCTATGATGAGTGTTTATATTTTCAAAACTCTCATATTTTCACAATGAACATTTTATTAAATATTTCATTAGTATATTTTGTAGTTGGATATTCTGGAGCATTTTGTCTAATAATTTATAAACAAAATTTATAAGTACACATGTTTTAAATATTTTGTCAAAGAGTTCATGTATTTGCTATGTCTCCACATTTTACAAGCACTTTGTCAAATGCTTCACATGCTTAATCATTTTTTAAAGCTTTAGTGAGTTTGATCTTACCAATCCTATGTATCCACTGTAATTTCTTTATTTTGGAACATTTCATCCAATTGCCCATTATTTCAATAAAAAAATAACATCTACCTAAATCAAAGATTGTTATGCATCAATTATAATTAAGTATAAAATGTTACAATCATTTTATAATAATATTTTAAGAATCTACACCAATTTATTAAGTAGTTCTCCCACCTCTTCATCATCCAAAATTATTCTTAACACCCTATAAAAGGGTAAGACACAAAATTCATTCATAAAAAAAATTAAAACTTTAACAAAAACATGTTTGAACCATTTTTTGTTAGTTACCATGACCTTTTTTATCAATTGATAAGTGTGTTATTGGAACTTCATTTGTTCCCAATGGCAACATAATTGCTAAAATAACCTAAAGAGAAGTTATCTCATAGACAAATGGACCTATGTAAGTCAATTAATAGCTTCAATATTTTGACTATTCTAAGGAACCCTTTTTAGCTCCAAAGCATGTTCCTAAAACTCTACAACACTTACCAACATTCTCTATTTGTGCCAAAGTAGCAATGTTGGAACAACTTATAGACATCCATCAAAGCATAAAATGTAATGGTTTTTGTCATTTATTATGATTTCAAACTTTGGTAAATGCATTCAGGCACAAGCAAGGTATGATGGATTTTGATTAGGTTCCTCAAAAATATATTATTTAATGAATTGCAATGATAAACAAATTTACATATTATGGATTTGTTGAAGAGAAATTGGAAATTTTAAGTGTTACAATTCTAAATTCCACAACCTCTACTAGTGTGGAGGGTATAAATGTCAAGTGAAAGAAATTTGTCACTACCAATAACAAAAAACGTACATAAATTTTAATACTAATTAAAGGAAATCATATTAATCTAATAGAAGAAGAATTTCAAGATACAACAAAATCAAAATATTCTAATTAATATAGAAAAGTAAATATATAATATAAGATTTAACATGGAAAACCCTTTCAAGAAAAAACCAACTAAGAATATCACTAATATCACTGGTCTTATTGTTTTTATAGTAACAAAACTTTAATGTAATAGACATTTTGTCCTATTTAATTAAGGAGATCTTTAACTCTACTTCTTGGAGTTATTCCAACAATATGCACCTATCTTCAAGCTATTGTGCACCATCCCATCACAAATACTCCATTCAAATTTACTCTTCACATTCCAAGGTAATCTAAAAAGGTATGCAAGCACCCAAAGTGACCTTTCATCTTCCACAAATTTGTCATGTTTACTTAGGATGATGTGTCTTCATGTGCCCCTACATACATTAAATGCATGTTCTCAAAATTACATACAAGAATTTCCCAATAAAATATTGGTCTACCTAAGTATTAAATATTTATTCAAGATTTACAACAATTTTTCCAACTCAATAGCTACCAACTCAAATTATTATAGTCTATGCTCATGCCACTTCATCCTTGTCATTTTACCTTTGCTAAATTATGTTGCTTTTGCATGTCCTTCAAGTGCATCGTCATATGACACCCTTGGATGCAAATCTATGCACTCTTGTTTTTGCACCAAACCCCTTCCTACATAGAATCTCATCTATTATGCTCATTACATAATCTCATCTATTATTCTCATTGCACAATACCCACCTAATGTGAAAGACTCTACACATTTACATACCTTATCATGTGCATCCACCTCTATGCCATTATTTGATTTCATGCCTCGTGCACATTTCTTCCCTTGTGTGACCTTCTTCACCTTTTTCTTGATAGATATTTGAGAAGACAAGGTGGTGTTTAGTGACACCATTAATGGATAGGTGAACGAGTTCTCTTAGGCCAAACCTCTTGGTGGATTACCTATATGATGATACAGATTTGATTCTTTTAATGGCATATAGAATCGAATTGTGCTCTAATCCTTCTTCTATGTGATTATCTCATTCTCTTTCTAATGTGTTTGAATGCATAATGAATGTCTTATAATACTATTACACATTAAAATGTTACATAAAACATGTGCAAAATTGACTCAAAATGAAGTCATGTAATTTTCACAATGCATTATGTTAGTTCTTATCATTTCTAGCTTTGAGGTGTGTATGATACTTTTCATCATCAACATTTCAGATCATACTACATGATCCATCATCAAGATGAAAAAATCAATTAGAAAGCAAAAAAAAAATGATTAACAAAATAAGAAAGTTTTAAATTATTTTTCACATAAATTATATTTCATTATTAAAAATATAATTAAAATAAAAAAAAACATTCCAAAGCTATGTTTCTTGAGATTACAAGTTAAAAGCTTGCTATATACAGGATAAGGATTGAGTAGTGGCATGATATCTATCCTTACATATATACGCCTTTGATTTACTATTGTGGCTTGATGTACATAAGTTTACACGTAAAGTACGCGCTTTAAGAAACAACTGATTTACGCGTCTACCATGACGACGGCAGCCGACAAAGTGTCGACCTGGGCATTGACTCGACAAATTGGACATGTCGACTGCGACTCAAACCACCTGTCGATGCAGTCGACATGAAAGCTGTGATTACACACAGGCAAAATTCTTCCCTTCTCTTCCTCTTCAAACTCACTCAAACAAACCGCGCACTCCAGCCTCTGCTCTTTGTAATTCTTACGTTCATACACAAACACAGGAAAACTTTCTGTAACTGATTTTTTCTGTGGAAGGCCGATGGAGATTTCATCGCTTTCCAATGGCAGTCGACGAATGCAGAATCGTTTGAAACAAAGTATAAAAGTTGCGAGTGCAGCCATGAAGATAATCACAGTGAAGATAAATGCAGAGGCTATAAACAGTCTACTATTGACAAGAGTGACCGTCTTGGAGCTGTAGTGCTCCTCTCTGTTTAGCCGACGTGAAAAAGGATGGAGTGAAGTAGCCATAACTTACTGATACCAAATGCTCTGCCTCTGTACCCAAATTGCAAAATCGTGGATTACTGTGATCGGCAATTTGGGATCCTTTGAAAACATGCAGTGTAGTCCCTCTACAATCTTTGGGTATTTATATTCCAATTTGTAGGTCGAATCTGATTCTGCGTTTGACAAGACTCAAAATTACTTGTCTACAGCGAGATGGGCGTACATACTGCTTCTGTCAATTCAGCGATCTGTAGCATTTCGTGTTAATTCTTAGCTCTTAGCGAGTAAAAGCAGCGTTCCCATAAATATCCTTTGTGATGTTGATGATGATATAGAACAGATTTTTAGTGTAAGTGTATACTTTATAGTCTAATTATAATTAATTAATTGGGTTGGGTCTGGTTTGATTGGTGAGATGTGGTAGGTATGAGGTCATGAGATCTAATCTCCTCCCAATTTATATGGTATGAAAGGGTATGTCATACTAGCATTATTGATCACGGTAAAAAGTTTGCTCCTCGCATTACAGTTACCAAGTAATCTAAAAAATGCATGTGATGATTATGGTGGCAAATTGTCTCACAACAATATACAATCTTCTTGTTGTTGGTAAACAAGTTTCACCTATAAAAATTCAATGTCATTGAAGATCATTTTTTAACACAATCAAATATATTTGTGATATGACTGCATAAACATCTTCTAAAAATATTGAGCATGACAATCTAATAAGATACCCATCTTAGAACTATTCTAATTGTCCTCCATAAATTAGCCAACTTAAAATGTCTTTAGATAATAAGATTTATAAGTTGAATAGGGAGACCATACTATATTCTATTTATGAGGGAGAAGTTGTAGAGCTCAAAATGATAGGGCTATCTAGAAATAATGATTAAGAGTAATCTTCTAAATATAAAATTGTAGACATCTAAAGTACATATGTCCTAACACGTCTTGAATACTCATTTGTTTCTCATTAATTAAGTGAACTATATCAATTTATTTAATTATTTACCTCATTTTCCTAAAGTTTTAATCCATTTTCTCTAACTCCCAATTTCACTTTTCTAAGTCTTCGTAACTAAGCCCCCTTCCCACTTCATGTGATTTAATCAATATTAATTTACTAAATCTTTTTTTTTTTACACTCGACCACCCAAAAATAGTAAAAGAATTACAAATGTTCTTTTATGCTCTACCACCCATCTTATAACCATCCATCCCTTATGTGTTATATCTTTGCTTGAAGGGATATTCAAAAGGTTTTATTCTCACTTGTTCCCCACATTGACTCAAATAGGACATGATATTATAATGACTTTCCCCTTTTGGATTTATAGTTTACTTGAGGAGTTGGTTGGTAAGGTTTTGATGGAAACAAAGGTGAATTGCCGAGGTTCATCAAGGCTTCTATATTGTCTTTATTTTAAGTTCTAGCTAGAACCATTGCCACCCCATTTACCCTTACAATATAAATCCATCCCTTTTCCCCCACAATGATTACTCTATGGGCCCTTCAAAAAGTAAACCAGTGGCCTCGACAACTAAAAAGTAGCCCATCACCTAGGTACTAAAAATTATAATGCCTCCTTTGAAGTCTAGCCCACAACTTCACCCTACAAAAGTTTTTGGTAAGGGCAAACATATTGATAAGGTTGGTTTTGATACCACCTTTAGTAGTTTCAAGGAGATCCACACAATTCACCCCAAGAATAAAACAAAAAAAATGAGTCACCTTGAGCCCCACTCTTTTCATGACTCCTAATAAATCTAGTATCTATCTAATGGACCATTTGAGATTTGTCACCCCCCATAAAGTGCACATGGGCTTGTTGTTATGTTAGATCCTAAACCCCTCACTCAAAAAGGGTTACCTTTAAAGGATGATGCTAGGATTGTTCTATCCTCAAGGACAAAAAAAAACAAAACTACAAGGAACTCTTAATTCACACAATAATGTTATGATATAGATGATTTGTTAACAATTCACAACCAATAAAACATTGAAGACCTAGAAATGAAAGTTTTTAAATATAGCATGGAATAGAAGAGTGACAAGATGGGTGAAGAAAAATTGGAAGAGGTTGATAAGTTCATAATTTTTTTTGACAAATGGGAGAATTTGTAATAAAGCATAGAGGAATTAAGGAAAACTCAAGAAAAAATAAAAGAGAATCTCAATGAGGTAGTGGTGAAGTCATGACAGGAAAGTCCTCAAAGAGAACAGTTCGGACAACGCAACAAGAGTTACACAATAGAAACAACTCAATCTGATGGAGGCAATGCAGAAACAGACTGTATTATATATTATGAAAATCAATTACAAATTGTCGGCAACATGCAGGCTCACAAGATTCGGCACCCTGACCTGATTACATACATGTTCAAGTACAATATCCAAGCTCCAACAAGAATGCGAGCCAACTTCGAACCTCCTAACCTTTACATTTATCTTCTATGTTATAATACTTGTCTCTAAATGCTCGATTACATCGATTTATACGATCAAGGATGATCCACGTCAGCCCAAGATGAAACAATAGACAATGAATGAAGATGTAACGTGTAAAACAACCAGGTCGGCCACAAGCCAAGGAACATTGGAAACAATGAATTGAAGCTCCGCACGCTACGAAAATGATCCGCAAGATTCGCCAAAAACAAAATAGGTCCAAGCGGTTCTGGTGCTCCACGACAGAAAACTGTCTTAGATTCTGGAAGTGATAACTTGCCGGAAAAAGATCCAAACATCCTGCGGACTTAGGACAAGGTAGGTGAACATGTCCACAATCACAATCCATCTCTGCAAGATCCGGTGATCAAATGCCAAGAAATACATAAAGAAATGTTGAACTGCAAAACAGGAAACAAACTGAAAAGAAAATGTTTTTGGTTGATGCAAGATTTCCATGAGCCTAGGATGCTCCTACATCAAGTAGTGGACCTTCAACATAAAAATTGTTAAAAACTCAGTCATTGGAGCATTTATGTTTTACAATATGAACTCCAAGAAAGGAAAGGTGGTCTCTAAGAAGATTTGACTAGAAGAACCATGACTAGGATCATGGAGCAAAAAACTAATAAATAGATTGACAAAGATAAAGGCATGGGCAAGACTGCTAAGGAGGTCTTCTTTATGGGAAACTAGATTTTTTTAGCATTGAATGGTAGGTGGCTAGTGGTATGCGAACGCTAGCACATCACTAGTTTGTGCTATTTAGTTTTTTTGTTTTATTGGTGTTTCTGAAATGGTTCTTAGATATATTTAGCTTATTTTCTAGTCCACAATTATAAATTATCTATTTTTTGATATTTATCTACATCTCATGAAACTTGAACTTTTTGTCAGATGTAGATATTTTGTTTTGTTAAATAAAGTCCAAATCCTTGAATCTCATTTTTTATCAAATTAAAAAAACTTAAATATCGACCCAACCATTGCTAGCATTTACCAATTACATATGGGGGCTTAAATCATGTTGCCCTCAACAATTTACAAGGATTTCACATCCAAAACGTTTCCCAAAACTTTGGTTCATCTCTCTACCGTGACAACGGCCTGTCAACTCTGGCGTTGGCTCTATAAATCGGGCAGGTCGAATGCGAGTTGAGCCATTTGTCGACGAGTCGAGATGGAAGCTGTGGTTACAAACAGGCAAAATTCTTCCCTTTTCTCGCTCTTCAAACTCACATAAACACACTGCACACTCGAATCCTCGGTCACTGTAATTCTTAGACTCATATACAAACACATGAAAACGTTCTGCAGCTGTTTTTTCATGGGGGAGACGTCGAAGGTCGATAGAGGCTTCTCTGCTTTCTAATGTCAGTCGACGACGACAGATTCGTTTGAAGCAGAGAAAGAAAATTGTGAAGGCAGGCGTGATAAGAGTCATTGTAAAGAGAACCACAGAGACCATGAACAATACATTTTTCATAACAGCAGGTGTACTGGAACTGTAATGTCCCTGCCTGTTAAGCTGACCAGGTGAAGGAGAAAGATCGGGGAAACAAAAGGACAAAAAGAAATAGCCACACCAAATGTTCTCTTCCTTTGTATTTGAATGGGGAAACAAAAGGAGAAAAAGAAATGGCCACACCAAATGTTCTCTCCCTTTGTATTGGAATGGCAACAATGGTTCATGCATGGGATGTGGCTCTAGATTCCAAATACATTGAATGTGTGCCACCATGGTCTTTGGGATAATAAGAATGTGTTTAAAAAGAATCATGTCAAGTTTTTGTTCAATCTAAAATTCTATTAAATATCATTTTGGTTCACACAGCTGAATCTAGAAACACAATAATTATCATTATGGATTATGGAAATCTAATGTCTTGGGATAATATTTCACAAAAGGTCAATTAGAAACCAAAAGCAATTGATAAAAGAGATAGAAGGATTGGGTTGATAGCATGGCTCTATCAAACCATTTGTAGACGAGCTATTAGGATATGATCTACGGTTAATCCACATGTACCACATCTTATGGTTATGGTGGTAACCAAAATTAGCATAAAAGCCTCAATTTATTACACACGGTGCCAAGATTCTATTCACTAGGTATCCATCTCCATAGTAAAATCATTCCACTTATTTTAGACTATCACAATCATATTAAAATATTTATATAGAGTCCAAGTGGTGGCGAGCATTAAATCCCCCATTCATCTCTAAAGAGTACATCATTCAACAACATTATCCAATGCATAAATGTTAGTAATTATAAATAAATGTTTATTAATGTTGAAAATTAATTGGTTGGTGGGGTCACATCCTTGGTCAACTCTATGTTGAAGCCACTAAGAAGAGATAAAGATGATAGCTCCACGACAACTTGTTTCATGATTACTACATAACAAATGACTATTAGGCTAGATAATATAACATGTAGGAAAAAGAAAAAAAACTATAACTCTTAATTTCTTGCAAACAAAGAAATTAAAAACTTGCAAATATTTTTCTAAATGTTATACACAAAAAAATATTTTAGGAGTTCCATCAAACCTTGAACATTCAAGGACATTGCAAGTGGGTGTCAAGGGTGATATCCTCACTATCCAACTCACTAAAAGTTGAATAACTATTCTATACAAATTCCTCTTTTCAATTAAAATAGCCTAAGGGAAAGGTTTGTTGCGCTAACCTTTCTTTAGCACATTGGACTATTAGGGGTGGTGAATGGAAGCAAGTGGTAAAATTCACTTGAAAAGATAATTTTGATCTCACACATAGTGCCTAGTCAATTTCATTTTATTCACCTTCTTATATCTCTCTCCATGATAATGGACAAGATATTTTCTTAAAACCTAAGGTTTTGGAACCCTACCTCAAGTTCTTGGTAGCTAGCCACCAATTCTAGTAGAATACTTAGGTGGATCCGAACCATTGTTATTAGTCTTGGCTTTGTCAGTAACCATATAGTTGACCATCCCTTCTCTTTTTTTTGTAGGTGGGTTATCAATTTTTGGTTGAGTTGTACAAGTTTGTTATGGGGAGCAACCAAAGGGTGCTCCCAAATCTTGCACTTGGAAGATTGATTATTATAGAATGTATTTGATGGGTACAAATAGAGGGCACATTGAGTGTGTCAAGTTGTGAATCTATATATCGATCATCTTGTTTAAATCTTTGAAGAGGTCAGCTTCAACACATACTCTCTTTTGGGATTGATCCAAGAAGAAGTTCAAAATAAATGGCATTGCCTAGGAAAAAGGCTATCTTGGTTAGAAAATTCTAGGATAACAAAGACTATCTTGGAAATTGACGTCTATAGCATTCAACTTGGGTACTTAATAAGTATAAGTTGACCAAACCTATAAAACAATCATTCATCTACTCACTTTAGCCTTTACTTGCTCATATATTTTAGATTCCATTTATTTCAAATCTTAGACATGATTAGACACAAAATTTCCCCTTGGATGGAATTCACTAGCACAGACATCTTTTTTTTATATTCAAATTTATTTCTCTTATTTTAACTCAATTTCATTAAAAAAATGTGATTGTTTCCCACCAACTTGGATGCTAAAGTGTTCAAATTTAGGTCTACAATGTCATATTTAAAGGCATTCCCTAGGTCAATATTTTCTTATGGATTAAGAGTATATTTAATCTAGAGAAACAACATTTGTTGATGACAGGATTGCATCAATATTCACAAGAATAGACACTGCAAGTATTCTTTATTTCTAAGCATATTGTATGATTGTAGCTTCAATAATGTAAAAATTAACAAGAAGAATTTGACTAAGGCACAAAGAAGTCGATAAATTTAATCCTTTCATAATAGACTCCTAAAGTTGATCTTTAACACCAAATTTTACATTTATCTATATCGATTAAAAAATTTAATAAAATATTAAATGTTATAGGTGTAATAGATGGAATCATAGATAAGATTTTATCTAGGATCACATAATAATACACATGAATGGTTTGTCTCTAACAATTACATTTCATTATATTCCTAGATTCAATACTTTAAGTGCTTGTCACCACAATTAGTCAATTCCACTTGAGGTCAATGATACTACGAGATAGTTAGGCAACATCCTACCTATTTTCTCTTTCAATTATGCACGTGCTATTACATTTTATAACTTAACTCTTTTATCTAGCGTGTAATTAGTATTTGATTAATGTATTCATTTAATTATTCACATTGGAGATATTTTAGACTTGTTTATTTTTCCTAATTTTGGTGATATTGATGATCTTAAATACCCCTTTGAGTTTCACCCAAGGGTTCAACCTTCTTCTTTTGTAGATTTCGATAGTAATACTTTTTTTTATTCCATATTTATTTTTAGATATGAAAATAGTGTCCACCTTATTTCTTATTCTTTCCTTTCACGTGGAGCTTTCATTAGTTTTTTCCTTCTCTTATATCCATAATCTGTTTTCTATTTCAATTGCAAACAAACTATGGATATAAGAGAAGTAACAAATTAAGGAAATCCCTAGGTGAAGGGTTTATCCTTTTACCCATGTATATTTTTAATGTAACACTTTTTTAATTCCATATTTACTTTTAGATGTGAGAATAGTGTGTATCCTTATTTCTTATTCTTTCCTTTTACCTAGATATTTCCTTAGTTTGTTATTTCTCTTATATCCATTTTTTTTTTTATATACTTCACTTGCCACAGGTTCTTACATATGAGCCTTCACCTTGGGATTATGTGAATGCTTACATCAAGCATCATAATGTGTTTTCAAGATTTACTACATCACATCATTCAATCCTTGGTAATGTGATTTAGTTTACCAAAAGGAAAATGTTATATTTCTAAGTGACTTGGTTGAATGCTTATTGTTGATGCTCATAAATTGTCATAGGCCATGATATAGGAATCTTGCACTAGCTTGACCACCTAGATGAAATTTGAAGAAGGTAATCTCATGTCTATTGTATTCTAGTTCTATTCTAAACTAGCTTTCATAGAAAAAAGGATAGATTGAGGTAATGATTTCATAGATGCATAAAAAGTTAAAGAGGAAATGCATCAAAATAATAGACTAATACAAAATATAAAGAAAATTGTAACACAATAACAAAATCCACGTTTAATGCAATTCTATAAACGCATCTCCATATTGGAAAGGATGAGAAGTGTGATTATACTCACAATACGAATCTCACATTTGGGAAAGTTCCCCTTGTAGCCAAGGGTGAGGAGTTGTAGTGACTCTGATATGAATATCTAATGCTTATAGAGTATGCTTAATATTTGTGAGAGAAATGTGACTAAAATTTATAAATAAATGCTAAAAGCATAGACCAATTTTATTTATAGATCCCCCTTCCAAGAGAAAAATCCTCGTATTTGTATCCCACACAAAAAGGGAAAGGAAATCCATAACATTTAAACCTCAACATAAAGAGTGAGATGGTAAGAGTACACCATCTATAAGAAATCAACTTATTGTATTACTACCCCCACAATCTATATTTGGGGAGAGGAAATTGTTATATATATTTAAAGAGGCTATTTATAATTTCCAAATAATATATAATATATTTCATGGAACTTTAATAAAAAATGATAATTTATTAAAATCCTTGTGCAATGAAAATATTTCATTACTTTTTTACTAATTTTTACTAACATCTTTAGGAAGATTACTTGTAAGCATCAAATCTGAAATTTAGTGTTATAATCCATGGAGAAAAAAATAAAAAGGATGTTTAATCATTGTGGTCCCACCAAAATATTTTACTTTTTCCATTTACTTTGAAGTAGGGGCTCAGGTATTACACGGGCATGGGTGAAGAGGATTTTTTAAGATTCCATGCATGAGGAAAATGTTTTTGAAGACTTTGTGAGTGGGAAAAATGAGAAAAAAGTGGTATGAAAATGTTTTAAAATAATGTAAGTAGAATTCAAAGGAAGCATAAGTGGAAATCTACTAAAAAATACCATTCAAAGGAAAATTAAATTTTTTTGATGTCATATTAGGATCCATCAAATAAAAACCAATTCAAATAAACTAGGTGAATCCATCTTCAAACACAGTAATGAAATGAATCATTTAAGACTTATGACCACTAGAAAAATGTAATGAAATGACTTGTACAAGAGAAGAATATAATATAAAATACACTACAAATACTTGATAATGTTAGGATTCCCAAAGATACTGAGAGGGGAGGGGGGTGAATCAGTATCTGACCGGTAATCATATTTTCTTAACTTATAACATGAAAAGCATATTAAAACTATGTATCGGTAAACCAAAAATAATGCAGCAAATAAGAATAACAACCACAACATGAAAATCACACCATAACACAATATTTTAACGAGGAAACCCGGTGTGGGAAAAACCTCGGTGGGATTTGTGACCCATAATATTCACTTACTGGCCAATAAGAGAATATTACTGCTACGATAGGGGCCTGCACATGCAGGAAGGCCAAGTGCCTAGAGCTCACTGCTCAATTACAAAAGAAGTCACATTGACTTACAAAAAATGGATTATACAAATCCAATGTCTTGTACTGCTTCAGATTAGCATCTACTATGCCAGATTCAGTACCGATTTAAGCTCTGCTACATACATAAACCCTTAACCACTAATTCACATATTAGGTCTACTACCTTCTATTCATATTTCACATCTTATCATATATTAAATGATCTACAATGATCTCATACATATATGAGTCATATTACAATCCGCCATGTCGGCTTACAAAAGATTTTTACAATTAATTACAAAATACATTAATATAAAATTGATGTCGGCCAGGGTGTTGGTATTCTTCTTTTCGGTGCCAGTGTTCTATATGTCGGTGTAGAGTCTGTCGGTGCCAGTTCCAATACCTGCCTGTTGGTATCACATGATTGTAAGGTTGCCATCAATGACAATACCTTTAATCACCTACAATATCTCATTGGAGTGTGCATTTGCCAACAGATAATACTTGAGAATAATATACTACTTTGAGAGGGTATTCTATAGGATAGTTGTAAACCTAGTTTCTTATCATTCTTATCGCATTTGTGAATACATGTATGTAGGTGTATGTGCATTTTCAATTTTATTATTGTGGTGTAATCTCATGTTTATTCCCCTTGTTTAAACTAGTGAATTAGAATATTCTTGTATTTTTTAAAGTTTTGGAAACTCTCATGCATTTCTTAGCTTAATTTTCTGTTAAGTTTTCTAGTTGAAGGTGGGTTGGTTGTGTTATTGGGTTTCCCCTACCTCTCTAATCCTCTCGATTCTTCATTTGTTAGGGTTTAGATAGACTAGAGGAAAAAACAATATTAAATATAATGTAGAATAAAATAGGCAAATTACAAATTTGACATATTATAAATTCTTCTCAAATTTGACTTTTTCTTTTCAAATTCTCTCATTGAATTAATTAATTAATTCAATTCCCCCACATGTCTCCTAACTTTAAGCCCCCATCTAACCCTTCATCTAGCCTAATTCATCTAGCCAACCAAAGGTTTTAGTCAACATTATCCCTTGCCCTCACCATATGTGTGCACATTCCGAAAATGTCTCAAATTTCCTAAAATTTGAGAAATGCCTTTGAATTTGAAGAAGAATTCCTAACATTTCCAGGAAAATGATGGCAAGCCTCACTTGTCACTTTAACAAATTTACCTTTCAGACATGAATTGGATCAAACTTTCTTATTACAGACAAAGAGTTTGAACAAGTTTCAAAATAGATATATTTAACTAAAATTAAGAACAAGCAAATACTCTGCAGTCTTGTACACATCTAGAGAAATAGGAAGAATATAAAATCAAAACTCCAATACTAGTTTAAGACAAGGAGACAACCAATTATCCACAGTAATGACCAAACAGTTACAGATATTCCTCCTTCAACACATTAACAGTGTTCAACATTCATCTTTCACAAGCATTTGGGACTTCGATTCTTTCATTCCCTTCAATCGACGCTTACGTTGTGTAGACTTATGTGTTTCCTTTCACTATCCAACCATTTCTCTGTTTATCGGCCTCCATATATTTTGTCAATTGCTCCCGTTTTCCAACGGTCAACCAACTCATTCTCATTTGAATCCTCCCTAGAACGGTCGACTTCCATCCCATTAACCACCTAACTGTCGATGCAAACTGACAAGTAGGATTGTCGGGTTTGCCGAGCATAATGCCCAAGAAGAGGTAGAAAGTTCCTATCAGTCGAGCGACAAGAGATAGAAAGTGCCCATGGTTTCTGTTTGCCAAGGTGACATAAGTAACTAGAGAATTGATATATGTTGCAACACAAGAAAGAAGAGTAACCCACACCAAACAAACCAACAAAACCAAACCAAAACTAAAATATCAACAACAAATTAAAAAAAAAAAATTGCAAGAGAAGAATGCCCCTACATCAGAAAATATCCCAAATATCTCCTTTTTGAAATATCTTTTGGAATGGAACCTTCCAATTTGGTTATCTCTTTCCCAAATGGGCATGTATCCTCAGGGACACGTGTCATTCCTTCCAATGACACATGTCCTTCTCAAGGACACATATCATTCTCATCCATGACACATTCCCTTCTCAAGGACAAGAGTCTCATTCTCATGCCTTTCCATATCTCATTCAACCCTATTTAAACCCCTTATTTTCCTTCCATTTTGCATCCACTTTCATCTTCATACCCTGATAATGTAGAAATGCTTAATCGCTTTTTGCACATTCATATCCATTTAGCATCCATCTTTGCATCTCATTTTAGATTAATCCATTTTGCACTCACTATCATGGATCATAATCAAGTATCTGTCATATAGAAAGCACACATCAAATCAAGGGACTATCAAATCGAAGGAGGAATATAAAGTGTGCACTTTAATTAGTTTTATTGTGTTTATCTAGTTTTCTTCCTTCTTAGTGTCCTAATCTTGAGTGTGGTTGAAATATGTGTCTGTCTGATTGATAGTTTGTCTTTTCAATCTCTTTAGTTTACATTCACAATTTTCTACGTACAGTTACAAACAAGTTTGGAATATAGTGTATTTTTTTGTTATTAATATTTGTGTTGGTGTCTAGTATTATATTGGTGTTAATATTTGTGCATTGTACTCTTCATTCATCAAATAACAAGAATTTACCACACTCTTTAAAAAAATAATCTAGATGAAATTCATTCCATTTGTCTTCTCAATATTTCAACCATCTCACTTTGGAAAAATATGTCACTTTTAGAGTTATCTTCTCTTTCTTCTTAGGATTCCTACCTTGGTTTGAAACCTACTTATCAATTCAATTGGTTGAGGCCTTGTACATACCATTTGAGTTGCCTCTTATATAGGTATTCCTATTCGATTCATATTGGAATGGTAAAAAGCGGGTATCATTATTATCCTACTCCTAGTGTTTGTGAGAGAATGAGATCATAAACTAGTGTCTAATATTCACTATGGATAATATCCCATCCTCTCGCATGATCATCATGGTGACTTGTTCCATACTTCGTAAAGTCTTCCACCTATGCCATCATGCCTAAGAATTGGTGATGATTATCTTGTGTCATTGTACTTTATTATGACACCTTTTACATGTGAAATTTCATGTTTTGTGACATGTGTGACATTTGCAATACCAAAAAAATCCATTTTTTCATTTTTTAATGTCTTTGGTGAAAGATTGGATCATTGCGAAAAAACCATAATAACATTCTCAACTGATATTTATAAAATTGGTGATAGTTTATACAATCCAATATTTTAATTACTTCCCTTATTTGTTTTATAAACTCTATAGGTTTATACATACCATTTCACATTTTTATATAATTGTGCCCAAAAATAATGTTCACTTGTACCAATACTATTAGTTTGTGAACTCTAAAATGACTTTCCAATCTACCGCTATGCTTTTCTTTGATCAAATTCCTTCTTATTGAAATCTTGGGAATACAAAGTTAACTTCCTTTGAATGGTAAATCTCCTTGAATCAAGTAATACAAACATCTTGTTTTATCTCTACTATTGATATATCACATGATCCCTTCCACACATCAATAATATTCAATTTCAATTTCATATAAATTCTTCAATTCATGAAAAACCAAAAACTTTAATTATCATTTCCATTATTAAATTATATTATTTTCTCAAAATTTAGCTACTACATTTGATTTACCACTCTTATGTTTCAATAAAAATGAATAACATTAAAAAAATTCAACCCATTTAACTTGTCTTTCATTTAATTTTCCTTAACTATCTGAATATTGCAATGCTTGATTGTTAGTGTACAAAATGAGGGACCACTTAGCAAAATGTTGTTGTATGTAGTGTGTTGACAAAGCAAGATGAGGACAAGCAAGTGACCTTTTGACTCAAGTTTAGAACTTTAGACAAATGTGAATGTACAATGCAAAGTGTAAAGAAATGATGGACTTTGTGAGACCCAGATATAGGTTGAATGCTAGATGAAAACCCAGAGAGATAACCTAGGAAGCTCAATAAGTCTGAAACTGAGTGCTCTTGTTTGTTGGACAGTAAGTTTTTTCCAATTTTGAGCATAGATGTCCTTGTATACTTCACAGATGCGATTAAAGGACACGGACGTGTTTCAACACTGCACAAACGCGTTACTGAGATTTTGTAAATGCAAATTTTCTTATGATGACATAGACGTGTTTCTATCCTACACAGACGTGGTTAAATGACAGACATTTTTTAACACTGCACAGACGCGTTTCTGGAAATTGAGTGCAATTTTTTCAATATGTAAAGTTGTTGTTGTGACCAAATCTGAACTTTTGACTATTTTTCATGACAAGAGGACACAATGTTGATGAAGACTCAATGTTTGCAAGTGTTTAGACTCAAAAGAAAGTGTGTTGTTTGATGTAAAAATGTTTTGCATACACTTGAAGACACAAAAGACACAATGTTTTGATGTTTGATCTTGAATGTTCGAATGTTTAAAAGAAGACAAGCACAATTCTTATGGTTGGCCATGACAATAGTTGTTGATCCCACATGGGTTTCCCCCGAGGCTATGTTATTTAGAGCGGATACTTATCTGATTGACCCCACTGGCTCCACCCTCGACACTCACTTCTCCGGGGCAGCCAAGCATCAGTCCCCACGAAAACTCCCTGTGGCAAACTTTGTATCTCTACTAAGAACTGTATGTGTGTGGGCCACTCCAGAGGTCCGATCTCCTGCCCCAACAACTAGAAGGATTTTGGTTTTCTAAAACAAAAAGGTGCTAGTAAAGGCATCTGCTCATGTGGCCATACATGTGGCACTTTCAGCTCTGTAAATATAGCAAGCTCCCAACCAGTAGGGGTTACGCCCTACTACTGATCAAATAAATTTGATCAAACGGGTTTATGGGGACATAGTGTTGGTATGAACTAATCAACACACGTTACCCATGGCTTTCACCATAGATACAATTATTTATAGTGGTTTAGAAGAGGTGGGTTTTCATCGCTACCACTTGGGTCATTCTGTCCTCACTAGTAGTCATAATGACCATACAGGGAGACAGGCCCTCTAGAGATTAAACAAAAAGAGCCTATTGCTCAAGACACAAAAGACATTGGTTCAATTTTAGTGCACCAATTGAAGTGTTTAGTAAACTATGAAAACAAGGCACACAATAAAGATCAAAAGAAAACCCTTGCCAAAATTCTGCAACAAAGATTTGTTAGTAGTTTTGCAATATTTCCCCTCCTGCAAGCACACAACAAGTTAGGTAGATTTTAGATCGAAAAGACTTTGTGAAATAGGGACCTTCGACAATGTGATTCACTTCAAAGACAAGTTGCACCAATTTGTTAGCTAGATCACAAGATATTAGCTCAAATAAACCAGATCTGAAACATTAAATGCAAGACAAAATGGCGAAATGAAAACCTTGAATGAGGAGATTTTTTATTTTATTTTTGAAAACACAGACATGGTTTTGTAACATAGACGCGTTTTAACACCTCACAGACGCATTTCTGCAAAAAAAAATGCAAAACAGTAAATCCTGCAGGACACAGACGCGGTTAAAATGATCACAAATGATTAGATCTCACAGACACGATTAAATTGCCCACGGACGTGCCTATAATGAAAGCCTGCAATCTGGAAAATGAAAATATTGTTGGAAACACAGACGCGATTCAGAGGTTCACGGGCGTGGCAGAAAAGCAAAAATGCGGTTCCAAAATGCACAAACGCGAAAAGTCCAGATGTTGTCGAAAAATGTCAGATCTGCAACTTCAAAAACACAAAATCTGCAACAAAAGATATTAAATGCAAAAGGTTCAAGTCCCACCAGGCGTGCCAAAATGTTTATGGTAAAAATGGAAACAACAATATTGAAAGACTAAATGAATTCAACCACAAAACCCTAGCCTAACAATGACAAAGACCCACCATAACACATGAAGATTACCTAAGACAATGTAAATCAACGAAATCACAAAGATTATACCATCACATGCCCAATAGGGTTTGGATCTCCATTGTTCCTATCTCCATTGATCTTGCTTGATATATTTGCTCTCAGATTTTATGTGTGCACAAGAGCTCAACAAAGAACGGAAATGTGGTTGATAGCTAGATCCATATGAAAGTTTGAATTCTAGTCAAGGAGGTTAGATAATGAAAGAAGAATCCTCTTATATAGAAGACACTTTAGGAAATGGAGGGATAAGATTAAGAGGTGTAAAAGATAAATGGCCAGCTAGGATTAGAGGGTAGGTAAAAGAAATAAGAAAATAATAAGAGGGTAGGTAATGTAGGAATTAAGAGACGAATGACATGTGTCATAGGTAGAAAAGGCTAATGAATTAATTAAATAAATAAAGATTCATTTAATTAATAGAGGAAATGGGATCAATTAAATAAATAAAAATATTTATTTAATTTAGGAAAATGATAATTTAAATAAATAAATGTATTTATTTAAATGAAAAAAAAAGGCTAGAAGAGGATAAATGAATTATTTAAATAAATAAAGATTTATTTAATTAATAGAAGACTTAGGATAAAATAATTAAATAAAAGTGTTTATTTAATTAGACAGGACAATTTTAGGTGTCTACAGTGACCACTACATGGCAGGCCTAATTGCAATACAACAATATAAAGTAAGGGAGATAAAGGGGGTAGGGAGAGAAGAAGAGAGAGAGGGATGGGGTATGGAGAGAGAGAGGGAGAGAGAGAGAGAGAGACCTTGTACGTGCTTGAGAGGGGGAGAGAGGGAGACAGTTCACATACATACACACACATGTGTGTATATATATACTTAATATATTATATATTATAGAAAATATATTATATATTATTTTATACATATATATATTATATATTATTATATACATATATATATTATATACCATATATATATTACATATTATATTTATATACAATATCATATTATACACACTCCCAAATTTTAAACAAAAGTAGCGTGTATGCATTGTTTATAGTAAAGACAACGCATATGTGCTTCTTATACCATAGGTACCTCGTACGCGCTTTTGATTGTTTAGGCCTGGATGCCAAAGCTATGGATTGGAAGTTTGATTTCCCTCCATTTCCCTCCTTTTTGGCGTGTTTTATTTTATCAACTTGGTTTCTCGACTTTGTCATCATCAGGTTTACACTTCATCAAGTGGGTATTTCTATAATTGTCGCCATATTTTCTCCCATCTTCTGAGCTTTCTAACCATATGATTTTTAAAAAATTTGAACAACAATAACATATTATTATTGAATTTCTTTTACCAGTGTCTCTATAGTTCTCACAGACATACGTGCACCATTTTTTTAATAACTTTTGATCTACTTATCCAAATTTTAAAATATATATATATTATTGTATTGCACTTGATTCTTTACAATTTTTTTAAAAAGTTGTATTTTTGATTTTTTTAGTGCAAGTTATGCTTCGCGCACGAACAGGTACCTAATTTTCAGGATGTGCTCGATTGGAAAAATAATAAAAAAACAATACTCAACAAAAAAATACACAACTTCTAGTGCTCACTCTTAGCTATCTTTATGCCAAAAGATTTGTCAAAATACTAAATCTAACTATGACTTTTTTGATGCGCACGTCACACACTATGTTATGTTTTTTAGAAAAAATTAGGGTTTATTTTTTGTGTGCAAAGGATTTGACCCCCTTAATCTTATCCAATTTTAAAAAAGTTTAGTAGTTTGGAAACTAGATTCAGAGTACTACAATATTTGTTCATTTATTATCTTCATATCTTGAGTGGATGACTTTCAAATTTTGCCTCCAAGTTCAGCTTCACTTGATTTCTGAGAAAAAGTGTCCACTTATACCTCCCTTTTTGACCACCATATTTGTGCACTTACCCAACGTCAGAGGATTGAAATAATCTACATTCATGTTTGATGATAAGTTTATGCAGTCCCTAGAATTTAGGGACTTTGTCTTGAAGAACAAAGAGGACCAATTTTCTATCATGGTCAGAGAAAGGTTGGCATCGAGGAACCAAGAAGTTAATGATCGATTTATAACCGAAGTCTTAGAGGAAGTTAATTTTTATATATCGACGATGACCCTTGAGGAGGCAAGGAGTATTGTAAGGAATAACTTGGATGTCTGTTACTAGAAGGATGGGACCTTTGTTCTCCAATTGTATTGGATTCCGTAAGAAGGGAATGACTTCCCATCTTTACCAACTGAAGAGCAAGCTCAAGAGTTGTATTTTGGTTCAAGTTGTAGCTCCCAATATAAGGCACTATTAGTGTTCCTGATGACCATAGGCATAAGTTTACAAAGAAGGTAGGAGATCTTATTAGCAACTTGGTTGTTACAAGGTTGAGTGACACATCTGCAACGCAAGTAGTGTACAATCAGGAAGTTTTTGACAAGCTACAAGCTGATTTTAGTAAGTTGAAAATTTTCAATGAAAAAATTCTTACAGAGTATTATAAGGTGGTGTCACTCCTCCCTTATCCATACACTATTTCTAATTCTTCTTCTCTTTCATCTTTCCATCCATTAGATGATGGAGAGAAAGGAGTCAGTGAATTGCTTGAGGAGAATAAAAATGTTGTTTCACTCCTCCCTTCTCCATATGCTAGTTCTAGTGCTACTTCTAGTTCTCTTCCTCCTTTGTCTTCCAATCCATTGGTGCTAGATGCTTCAAATTCAGTTCAAGAGTTAATGGTCCTCAGGGATGAAGTAGCATGTTTACTACTATCTAGGAGAAGATCAACCTGAGGAGGAGGAATAGTCGTTGTTTCTCCAATTTTGCACATTTCCTATGTTTTTGCAAGTTTCCATTTTTCGAAGGTTTGATGTGAGCTTCCAACTAATGCGTATTGGCTCCAATGCACCTACCCCAATGCCAAACTCCAAATTTTGACCGTGACTAGTACTACTACAAAGAGGAGTAGCCAGACGAGGAGGAATAGTTGTTATTTTTTCCCTTTTCATATTTCCCATATTCTTTTTGTAGGTTCTCATTTTTGGAACTATATTCTGATCACACTTTCAACATGTACTTGATCCAGCCTAATGCAGCCTCCAACGCCAGGGATTTTTTGGAATGTACCTAAAAAATATGCTTGTGGCATATTTGTTGTAATTAGCAAATTTATTGGTTGTTTTGCTTTGCACAACTCATGCAAGATGGAGTTTATTGGTTTGGAGAATGAATTCTCCTTCTAATTCTGATTTTTGTCTTTTTGTATTTCTATATACTCGGAGAATATGGATATATCACCATTTTATTCTCTTAATCTTTTGGCCTTTTTCATTGGGGAAGTTGAGGCTTCCATTTTTGTTAATGGGGATCTGTAAATGTTGAGTTGAAATATCTACTATGTACAAGTTTCTTCAATATTAATAAAATTATATATTACAAATTAAAGAAAATAGTGATATAATTCACCAATCAAATTTTATTTATTTATTTTATTTGAAGCATGATTCGCCAAGTTAGACTTTAGAGTTTTATATATTTCGAACATTTTGCCTGTAAATATTATTTTTTGGTTTATATCAAATGTTTGTATCCCCAAAAAATTATTTTATATTTGAAAAGAAAGATAAATATTTGTCAAATTTTTCTACTGATTTGTCCTGATTTCAAGAAATTCGCCAACCAAATTTATATTACGTCTCCATGAAAAATGAAAAAATTGCCTATGAATTTTTTTTTTTTTATCTCCAACTAATGAAAAAACTTGCCAATATTTACACCATTTTCGAGAGGGGGGGGGGGGGGGGGGGGGGGTTCTTAAAGTTTTCGATGGAATGCACTCATGTATTTACCTCTCATTCTAACTAACTTTCAAAAGTGTTTAATACTAGCACTTGCACCAAAAGGAGGTGCAATGGTTACACTCATAGTAAAATATGCATTGCGATATATTCAAGGATACAAATTGAAGAATGTGAGAACTGGGTCTAACAGTGTTGGGTAGTAGCATCTCATATGGATGACCAAGTTTACATGACCTTGAGACTGCTCGATTCCACATAACAATAACATACAACTACTTCTAGCATTCTAGAAAATTTATACATTCAATTTTTGTAGAAATAACTATTAATTTGTTATTTCTTATTCATATATTACAATTTTCTTCTCAAATAATAATAGCTATATAAATTAATTTAGGAAAAAATTATATTTATCATTTTTTTATATATAGATTATTTATAATATTAGTAGCAATAGGAGAGTCAAAATGTAAAATTAAATGAAAATGAAAATAAATTAATTATTAAGTAATAAAATTGTTAATTGAAATTATTATAAAGAATTTCAAAACTGTAATAAAAACCAACAATTACCTTAAAATCCATTCCAAAAGAAATTTAATAAAGACCAATAATTACCTTAAAACCCATTCCAAATTTG
The DNA here is from genome assembly GCF_030272615.1 of Cryptomeria japonica. Taxonomy (NCBI): domain Eukaryota; kingdom Viridiplantae; phylum Streptophyta; class Pinopsida; order Cupressales; family Cupressaceae; genus Cryptomeria; species Cryptomeria japonica. The sequence goes on along the minus strand of NC_081406.1, from coordinate 93,968,587 downwards.
AATGTTATTAGACATAAAAATTAATTTCATTGAAATAGCTATTTATCATATTTGTACAATCCTTTTAAATTAGTGTTTAAAACGATTCTCCCATCATCAAGACATACTAAGATATCTTTTTTATAACTATCATTATTCCAAAAACAAAATTCTCCCATCATCAAGACATTAAATGCATGTTCTCAAAGTTACATACAAGAATTTCCCAATAAAATATTGGTCTACCTAAAGTAAGACATCTCACTCTTGGTGGACCATAGTTTTACAAAGTATTAAATATTTATTCAAGATTTACAACAATTTTCCCAACTCAATAGCTACCAACTCAAATTATTATAGTCTATGCTCATGCCACTTCATCCTTATCATTTTACCTTTGCTAAATTATGTTGCTTTTGCATGTCCTTCAAGTGCACCGTCATATGACACCCTGTAGTACCCTTACTCATTTGAACTGATATTTTGTTCTTGTTATTCTCAGTGGATACATTATCATTTGTTATTTAGAATTATATAACATTGTTCCATGTTTTATCTGATTATGAGACATATGATTTATTTGCAGTATTTATGTACTTATGTTTTATGGTATTATATGGTTCATTGCTATGTACTGACACTTTACTTCATCTATGCACTATGTGTTGTGTATCTACGAGTGTATGGGATGCATGGGGATGATTTTCCTTCACTCATCTCAGTGAGATAGGGAACGTCGCGAATCTCCTTCATCGGTGTGTATGTTGAAATTTCTATATATGTATATATGCATGTGTGGTCGGTGATGCAGGATGTTGCAGGTACAAGTACCGGGTAGGTACGGGGTATCATCTCCACCTAGCTACACAGGTCTAAGCGTGCCTTATATTTTTCGATGGAAGTGAAGAAGATAGTAGTTGACCCTATTTTTAGTCAGTTACACTCGGGTGAGTGCCTTCAGTTAGTCGTTCTATCAATTGGTTTGGTCTTCATATTTTATTGCTTGATCTTTATAAAAGTCGCATGATGCTTGCTTAGTTTGCTTGTCCAGTGTTCCCAATTTTTGTGTGTCATTGGTAATTGTTACGTTTATTACGTCTATAAGAGTAAAGAGTAGTTTTGGTAATTGGAGGAAAAAGAATCAAGTGATCTAGTGACTTAATATTGTTTATAAAGGACGAGTTAATATCTTGGTATGAGTTGATATGAATTTTATCAACTTGTTAGCTCGATAGTTGCAATTCGATCGTTTGAATATATCTAAGGACATAATATACTCGGAAGGCAATAATCACTTATAAGTAGTTATTGGAGTTAAGGTAAGGTGATCGTATTATTCGTAGTTGATATCGCCCATCGGGTTATTGTGTTTTTGTATATGCATGTATATAATTAGAATTATAAATATATCATATTTAATAATTTTTTCGAACGTGTAATATATATATAATTCAATTGTTTGAATATATATATGAAAAGCCACTCATTATAAATATTGGAAACCAAAATATAGATTTACAAATATAATTTTCTAAGAAGGATTAATATTTAAATATTTATATTAATTAAAGTTGTTAATTAATTATTAAAATATAATAATGAAAATTATATTAAAACAAATAAAACAGTTTCGACCTTATAGAAGGTGGCGGGGGTTAAGGTTTGCAGTTTGGTCAACGGTGGTCGATGGTAATATCAACCACCCACTTAATATAGGGAGGGGTCGGTATTACCACCGACTACCCTCCTCCTTCACATACCACGTCTCCCTCTTCCGCCATAAACACTGCAGCCAGCGAGCGATGTGAGGTTTCCTGCATTTACAGTTCCATCAGCGGGTAATGAATGACACCTCTCGTAGTTCAAAGTGATTAACACCACTTCTCCACATCCAAACTCTTCCACGGGCTGCAATTCTTTGCATTCAACTGCAGATTGGCCGATAGAGGAGGAGAATAGACTGGCACGTAAGGTGGAGACTAAAACATAAACATTAGTGGACTCAAGACCTAGCAGATTAAAGGCACAAGTCGCTGTTTGCAAACACATCAGTGTTTGAAGTTATGAACCGATCTCTCCACCCAGCCGATAGTTGTTATATCCACGATCCAGGAGCGCAAAAGACTATAGATAACTGGAGATGGACTCCTCACGTGGAGGAAGAAGAAGAGTTAGAGGTAAAAGAGTTTTAGTTGATAACTATCACTAAGCCCCAGATTTAGGAGAAGCGATGGATGATTTTTAGTATAAATAGGGGTGTGAGTAGAGAGAAAGGGAGACAAGTCATTTGTGACATCCAAGGAAGGATGGTGGATTGTAGAAAGAAGAATAGAGTTAGAGAGGATAGTGTTTTTTTTTCCTAGTATCAAGAGAGAGTTGTTTAGAGAGGATAGTGTTTTTATAGTATCAAGAGAGAGTTGTTTAGAAAGGATAGTGTTTGATAGTATCAAGAGAGTTGTTTGCCTGTTCCTTTGATAGAGTTGGAAAGTATTGGTGAAAAGGATCGCAAGCAAGGTGCATTTATCGGCAAGAGGGCATTAAGGTCTTGCATATTGATCAACACTTCAAATAGGTCAGGAATTTCTTAGTTTACGTTCATTATTATTTACAATCTCTGTTATATGTCATGTTATTGTCTTGCTTATGAAATAGTTATGGTTATGTTTTATTTATCATTAGGGATTGTTAAATAAAATCATATAATAGAAGCTGTGAATACGTGATGACTATAGAAGTGGAATAGTGTTTAAGTTCAAATTTCACACTTGTTATTATATGGAAGAAATGTATGGTTGCGTTCAAAACCTAGTTATTAAGATTTATTAGACATTGCTCTAGGAGAGTCAGGGAAGTAATAGTTTACTATTGATACGTTATAGAGATGGTGAAAGTCAAACAGACAACTCGCAAATCCGTAGCAGGTTATGCTCACTACTTAAAAGTCAAGAAAGATTCGTTGACTCCTGTCAAGCCTGTTGTGGAGGACAACCCAGCTCCTGAAGAGAACCCAGCCCCTAAAGAGAACAAGGAAATAGATAAAGGTCCTACTCAGAGTCCAGCTAAAGAAGATACTGTTGGAAAAGGGAAAGAACCTAAACTAGAGTGCTCGCCAGAAAAGCCGATAGTTATAAGTTCTGACTCATCGGAGGGGTATACCCCCTTAAGTGATAATGAGTCCGTGGGGTACTTTCCCCGGAGTGAAAGCAAATCTGAAGGATATACTCCTTTAGATCATGTAGAGTCTGACGAGTGCACTTCTCCGTATTTTCCGGAAGAATGATGTAACACTCTAGTGTAAAATAAATAAATAAATAAAAAGACATTATCCTATGTAGAAATGTATTATGTCTTATTATAAGACTTCCTTGATGAAATAAATATATCTATTTTTCATCTATTGTATAAATGGAAATTATTAAGGTGGCATACCTATAGTAGTTAACAAGAGTAATCGAACTCTTAAACTTGTCAATAAGTAAAATTCTGTGTTATACTGACCATATTGTTCTTCGTGTCTTGACAACGTATATTCGTATTGCAAGTTAATTTTGTGATAGGTGTTGGTACGTAAGATTACCTTGTTTTATATGGTGGTCGCAACTAAGTACATTAAGTCATGTTGTCAGTATGTCTTGTGTGCCGTGTCTTGGCCAGTTATTTAGATGTATAACCTTAAGAAAATGAGCCACTGTGAGTTGTTCGTAATGGTCAACCTTAGGTTAGTTAATTATGTATCTTTCATTCAAGGTAGGTCAAGATTGGGAATGGCTGTCTGTGTCGCCATAGAAGTTTTGTAGATAGAACTAACCCATAGTGTCCTAAGAGAGAGAGTGGCTTTTGAGCGGGGGCCGTGCCCAAAGTGGTAACAGGATAACCCGTTGGAAGTTGGTTAAGAAAGTGAAAATCTAATATATGACTAGGGAAGGGTAGAATAAAAGTTAAATAAAACAATGTGCCTCGCACATAGGTGAGTGCTAGTACAGGACTCATAATGTAGTGAGAAGGCCTGGAATGGCAAACTTACCACCTTGTCTTCGTGAGAGGATTGGTAAGGTCCGCATGAGTTTTAGTTGGAATCGGAGGTTCGGAAGAGGTTACCAGGATAACCCAGGATGGGGGTCGGGACCTATGGAGGCTGTACCATGGTATCCACCGTAAGACATGCGATGACACTTTCTCCTTAGAGTCACTAGTGTTTTGTGAGTTGGGTCACATGATTGTAAGTGGAGTCTTGTAGTCCTTTCGTTCTTGTTTCATTTTGCTTGCTTGAGGGTTATCTACTATCTCCAGCACGGTGGGGTGGTTCCCTTTCGGAATCACATGGTCGGGTGGTAGTGTCACTTCCCATCGGATGTTTCGGTACGTATCTTCAGGCGAGGAAGGACTTCGCTGATGTTCTTGGATCGTGATTCATGTATAGATTCTTGTTCCTATTCATTATTCAGTTGAAAACTAGAGGTTTTGAAAAGAAACTATATGTAACTTTCATTTTGTATCATTTTAGCTCATGATGTAATTTCTTTTTGAAAACATGTATTTTTGAATATTGGAAGCAAAGAAATATTGTAATGTATGCTACTTCAATTACTTAATTCGGTTGTATATAATATATGATTACTTGAAGTATTTTAGATTCTTTCTTTGTGGAAATTTTATCTTAAATATTTAATTCACGAAGTAATATTCGTTGGTAACCCTTAGGAAATTCAAGTGTTAGACTTCCGCTATGTTATTAGGTGTGCTAAGGTTTAAATTCATGCACTTGATTTTTTAAAAAAATTTAAAAAAATTATTTCACCCTTAGTTGCATAGATTATGATGTTTTCCTTTAGGGTTCCTAACGGGGCATTACATTTGGTATCAGAGCCAAGTTTCAACACTGGGTACTCTGGGTTTGTAGTGTGCCTATTCAACTTGATTTTTATTTAGGTCTTAACATTTGTGTTATTCCTTGTTTATCCTTGTCATAAATCTGAATCTTTTCTCTTTTGTAGTACTCGGTCATGGCTAGGAGAGCTAGGGGAGGTGGCCGTATGGGTGGTCGCAATAGAGGCAGAGGTAGAGGACGAGGCCGTGGTTCTGATCATTATAGTCCTTCACCACCACCTACTCATGTTAGTACTGAGCCAGAACAGTCTGTTCATCAGGACTTACCTCGTGCAGAAGAACAGGTTCCCGAAAGCGAAGAGCTGAGACAAATGTTTCAGGAGGTTCTTGCTAGGTTAGGCCCTAGGCCTGAGGTTGTTCAGCCAATGCCAGAAGAGAGAGAGAGGGAAAGATCACCCAGAAGGAGAGGGATTGCAAACAATGAAGATCCAGTTGCTTTGGGTCACATAAAGGACTTGATGAGGTCCAACCCTCCTTTCTTTAATGGTATGGGTACCGGTCTAGAGGTAGAGACTTGGCTTATCGGTCTGGATAGGTGTTTTGCTATGTTCCCATATAGTAGCGACACCAAGGCAAGATGTGCTATTATGCGTCTCAAAAACTTCATGTCAATCTGGTGGAGACTGGAGGAGGAAATGATCGATGTGTGCATTAACATTGTGACATGGGAGCTGTTTCTAGAGAGATTCAGGGCACGGTTTCTCTCGCCCCAGTGGAAACAAACTCAAGCAGATGAGTTCCATGCACTGCGACAGTATGGTATGACGGTAGACCAGTATGAGCACAGATTCTATGAGCTCAAGCAGTATGCTGGGATTGGTAATAATGAGGCTATGCTTGTACAACATTTCTTGAGGGGCTTGAATGATCGCATTAGTGGAGGTGTTAGGGTGTTTGAGCCAACTTCAGTGGAGACAGCTGTGGCAAAGGCTCGATTGGTAGAGCTAAACCTTAGCCGTGCTCTTGGTGGGCAAACAGGTGTGCAGATAGGGAGTGCTCCTTCCAGTGGAAATAGAGCTCGTGGTAATCAGTTTTAGTCAGCTGCACCATTTAGAACTCCTCAGGCACCTGCTAAGGGTGGACCACAGCAGCAGCAACCGTCAAAACCAAAACAATTCCAGAGCCAAAAGGGTGGCAATGCTCAATTTAAGAAAAACAGAAATTGGCAGAGGGGCAGACAGGGCCCTATAGGGGAATCCTCGCAAAGTGCATCTCATGCTCCTAGCCAGGGAAAATATCAGCAATCCAGTGGTCCGACAAGTAATAGAGGAGCTTGCTTCTCTTGTGGGTAGTATGGTCATAGAGCTGCGCAGTGTCCTCAACGTTTCCACAACACAGGTGGTCAACGGTCGGCAGCGTCAGAGCCTACAGTGGGAGATGCGGGCAGATCTCATAGAGTGTTCGCAGCGGTGGATAACCGCCAAGCTGATCATCAAGGTACAGTTATAGAAGCAGTAGGTATGTTGCGTGGTATCCCTATCTCTGTACTTTTTGATTCCAGAGCTTCAGATTCTTTCATTTCTTTGTCTATTGTGGAGTGGTGATTTCCTCATCTATTGTGGAGCGGTGTGGACTCACGTCTGCTAAGGAAATGAATAGGTGGCAAGTAGAGTTGGCAACAGGTGTCCATGTTTCTGTAGATGCCTTTATTCCCAGTTGTGAGTTGAATCTAGGAACCATAGTTACTTCAGTTGACCTTCGAGTCATTCCTTTGGGTTCTTATGGAGTTGTGTTGGGAATGGATTGGCTATCTTCTTATAATGCTCACGTAGATTGTCGCAAGAAGACAGTGGAGTGTTTAGATGACCTTGGTGAGGAAGTGAAAATTGTTGGAGTTCAGAGACCAATATCCTTACGTATGATCTCTGCTATGCAACTTAAGCGGTGCATGCGTAGAGGGTGTCGGCTTTTTGCAGTTACTCTTGAGGACATGGATGAGTTAAAGAGTCGAGAAATCGCTCTTGATAGTCACCCTATTCTTCAAGAGTATGCTGATGTATTCCCATTAGATATTCCTGGTATGCCTCCAAAGAGAGACATAGACTTTCACATTGATTTGGTACCTGGTGCAGAACCTATTTCGAGAGCTCCATATCGGATGACCACTCAAGAGTTGAGTGAATTGAAGTTACAACTAGAAGAATTGTTAGCCAAGGGATTTATTCGTCCTAGTGTTTCTCCTTGGGGTGCGCCTATTATCTTTGTTAAGAAGAAGGATGGTTCTCTTCGGTTATGCATTGATTACCGACAGCTGAATAAGGTAACCATTCAAAATCGATATCTTTTGCCTCATATTGATGATCTTTTTGATCAGGTAAAGGGAGCCAAGATGTTCTCTAAGATTGACCTGAAATCTGGATATCACCAGTTGCGTATCCAAGATGCAGATATTCATAAGACAACGTTTCGCACTCGTTATGGTCACTATGAGTTCACAGTAGTACCATTTGGGTTGACGAATGCGCCTTCAGTTTTCATGAGCCTCATGAATGGGGTTTTTCGCACCTACCTTGATCATTTTGTCCTTGTGTTCTTAGATGACATATTAATTTATTCTAGAACTATGGAAGAACATGAAGGTCACTTATGACAGGTAATGCAGTGCTTGAGGGAAAACCAACTTTATGCTAATTTGGCAAAGTGTGATTTTTTTCAATCAGAGATAAACTATCTTGGTCATATAGTTTCAGGGGAAGGTGTATCCATGGATCCTTCAAAGATCCAAGCCATTGTTGATTGGCCAGTGCCAACCAGCGTTTCTGAAGTTCGGAGTTTTATGGGTTTGGCCGGATACTACCGTCAATTTGTTCAAGGTTTTTCCCGGATAGGTCACCCGATCACTTCTCTACAGTGGAAAGGGAAGAAGTTCGTTTGGTCAGAACAATGTGAGTCAGCTTTTCGTACCTTGAAGGAACTCCTTGTCAGTGCTCCGATTTTGGCAGTTCCTGATCCATCTAGAGATTTTATAGTATGCATAGATGCCTCTTTGGAAGGTATAGGTGCAGTGCTTATGCAAGATGGACGAGTGGTTGCTTATGAGTCTCGCAAACTTAAGAACCACGAGTTGAACTATCCAGTTCATGATTTGGAGTTGGCAGCTGTAGTTCATGCTTTGGTTAGATGGCATCATTTTCTGTTAGGGCGTTGTTTTGAACTGCATAGTGATCACCGTAGTCTACAGTATATTTTCACACAACCAAATTTGAATGCTCGACAACGGAGATGGATGGAATTTCTCTGCGAGTATGATTTTGATGTTCGATACATTCAGGGGAAAGAGAACGTGGTGGTAGATGCTTTGAGTCATAGGCGGCATGAAGTTTCGGTATTGTCCCTTGGAGTTGACTTGAGAGAAAGAATTCTCAGAGTTCTCCCTCAGGATACTTGGTATCAAGATGTTAAAACCATGATAGAGTCCGGAAGGCCTTTAGAGGGAAGATATTTTGGATATAATCTTGAGGCAGATGAACTACTTCGTCACCATGGGCAGATCTATGTACCTTCTTTAGAGGGTCTTCGCGTCTTGATCATGACTGAGGCCCATTGTGCACCTTATTCGGCACATCCAGGTGTCAAGAAGATGCACGCAGATCTTAGACAAATTTATCATTGGGAAGGTATGAAACGTGACATTGCTGATTTCGTGTCAAAGTGTTTAGAATGTCAGTGGGTGAAGGCAGAGCATCAGCACCCGGTAGGGCTTCTTCAACCTAATTTGATACCGGATTGGAAATGGGATATCATTTCCATGGATTTCATTGTTGGGTTGCCTGTCTCTTCGTGTAGGCATGATGCCATCATGGTCATAGTTGATAGGTTGACTAAGATTGCTCATTTTGTTCCTATTCGAGCTTCCTATACAGCAGCAGTGGTGGCATGAGTCTTCTTGGAAGAAGTAGTGAAACTGCATGGGATTCCAAGGCGGATAATCTCTGATAGAGATCCTGTCTTTACTTCCGCTTTGTGGACCTCACTTCAGCATGCTTTGGGAACTCAGTTGAACTTTAGTTTAGCCTATCACCCAGAGACGGATGGTCAGACAGAGAGAGTGAATCAAGTTTTGGAGGACATGCTTCGCATGTATGTTATGGACCAGCAGTCGCGATGGGAGGATTATATCTACCTTGTAGAGTTTGCATATAACAATGGATATCATAGCTCCATAGGTATGTCCCCCTTTCAGGCATTATATGGTCGTCCTTGCCGTACTCCTTTGAGTTGGGATCGGTTAGAGGATAGGGTGCTTATAGGTCTGGATATTCTTCGGGAGATGGAGCAACAGGTGGGGCGAATTCGAGAGCATTTGGTAGCTGCACAGGATAGGCAGAAGAAGTATGCAGATGCTCATAGGATAGATCGTCAATTTTCTGTTGGTGACCGTGTGTTTCTGAGAGTGCGTCCACGGAAGAGTCCGATCCGTTATGGGAAGGGTTCTAAGTTGGCGCCTCGGTTTGTAGGCCCTTTTGAGATTCTTGAGAGGATAGGTCTTGTTGCTTACCGCCTTGCCTTGCCACCAAGTCTATCCCGCATCCACGATGTTTTTCATGTTTCAGTTCTTCGACCTTATCACCCTAATGTGACACATGTTCTTGATTGGAACTCTTTGCAGGTCGAGGACGGGCAGCTTTCCATGGAACCCGTGCGCATTCTTCAGCGTCGGGATTTGATCCTCAGGGGTCGCACCATCGACCAGGTAAGGGTCCTATGGGACCCAAATGATGAGACCTCAGTAACTTGGGAGGATGCAGTGAAGATGAGAGAGTTATATTCATATTTGTTTTAGGCTTCCAGGAGTAAGCCTAGTCTTGGGGGGGAGAATGTAGTACCCTTACTCATTTGAACTGATATTTTGTTCTTGTTATTCTCAGTGGATACATTATCATTTGTTATTTAGAATTATATAACATTGTTCCATGTTTTATCTGATTATGAGACATATGATTTATTTGCAGTATTTATGTACTTATGTTTTATGGCATTATATGGTTCATTTCTATGTACTGACGCTTTACTTCATCTATGCACTATGTGTTGTGTATCTGCGAGTGTATGGGATGCATGGGGACGATTTTCCTTCACTCATCTTGGTGAGACAGGGAACGTCGCGAATCTCCTTCATCGGTGTGTATGTTGAAATTTCTATATATGTATATATGCATGTGTGGTCGGTGATGCAGGATGTTGCAGGTACAAGTACCGGGTAGGTACGAGGTATTGTCTCCACCTGGCTACACAGGTCTGAGCGTGCCTTATATTTTCCGATGGAAGTGAAGGAGATAGTAGTTGACCCTATTTTTAGTCAGTTACACTCGGGTGAGTGCCTTCAGTTAGTCGTTCTATCAATTGGTTTGGTCTTCATATTTTATTGCTTGATCTTTATAAAATTCACATGATGCTTGCTCAGTTTGCGTGTCCAGTGTTCCCAATTTTTTTTGTGTCATTGGTAATTGTTACATTTATTACGTCTATAAGAGTAAAGAGTAGTTTTGGTAATTGGAGGAAAAAGAATCAAGTGATCTAGTGACTTAATATTGTTTATAAAGGATGAGTTAATATCTTGGTATGAGTTGACATGAATTTTATCAACTTGTTAGCTCGATAGTTGCAATTCGATCGTTTGAATATATGTAAGGACATAATATATTTGGAAGGCAATAATCACTTATAAGTAGTTATTGGAGTTAAGGTAAGGTGATCGTATTATCCGTAGTTGATATCGCCCATCGGGTTATTGTGTTTTTGTATATGCATGTATATAATTAGAATTATAAATATATCATATTTAATAATTTTTTCGAACGTGTAATATATATATAATTCAATTGTTTGAATATATATATGAAAAGCCACTCATTATAAATATTGGAAACCAAAATATACATTTACAAATATAATTTTCTAAGAAGGATTAATATTTAAATATTTATATTAATTAAAGTTGTTAATTAATTATTAAAATATAATAATGAAAATTATATTAAAACAAATAAAACAGTTTCGACCTTATAGAAGGTGGCGGGGGTTAAGGTTTGCAGTTTGGTCAACGGTGGTCGATGGTAATATCGACCACCCCCCTTAATATAGGGAGGGGTCGGTATTACCACTGACTACCCTCCTCCTTCACATACCACGTCTCCCTCTTCCGCCATAAACACTGCAGCCAGCGAGCGATGTGAGGTTTCCTGCATTTACACTTATATCAGCGGGTAATGAATGACACCTCTCGCAGTTCAAAGTGATTAACACCACTTCTCCACGTCCAAACTCTTCCACGGGCTGCAATTCTTTGCATTCAACTGCAGATTGGCCGATAGAGGAGGAGAATAGACTAGCACGTAAGGTGGAGACTAAAACATAAACATTAGTGGACTCAAGACCTGGCAGATTAAACACACAAGTCGTTGTTTGCAAACACATCAGTGTTTGAAGTTATGAACCAATCTCTCCACCCAGCCGATAGTTGTTATATCCACGATCCAGGAGCGCAAAAGACTATAGATAACTGGAGATGGACTCCTCACGTGGAGGAAGAAGAAGAGTTAGAGGTAAAAGAGTTTTAGTTGATAACTATCACTAAGCCCCATATTTAGGAGAAGCGATGGATGATTTTTAGTATAAATAGGGGTGTGAGTAGAGAGGAAAGGGAGACAAGTCATTTGTGACATCCAAGGAAGGACGGTGGATTGTAGAAAGAATAATAGAGTTAGAGAGGATAGTGTTTTTTTTTTCTAGTATCAAGAGAGAGTTGTTTAGAGAGGATAGTGTTTTTATAATATCAAGAGAGAGTTGTTTAGAAAGGATAGTGTTTGATAGTATCAAGAGAGTTGTTTGCCTGTTCCTTTGATAGAGTTGGAAAGTATTGGTGAAAAGGATCGCAAGCAAGGTGCATTTATCGGCAAGAGGGCGTTAAGGTCTTGCATATTGATCAACACTTCAAATAGGTCAGGAATTTCTTAGTTTACGTTCATTATTATTTACAATCTCTGTTATATGTCATGTTATTGTCTTGCTTATGAAATAGTTATGGTTATGTTTTATTTATCGTTAGGGATTGTTAAATAAAATCATATAATAGAAGTTGTGAATACGTGATGACTATAGAAGTGGAATAGTGTTTAAGTTCAAATTTCACACTTGTTATTATATGGAAGAAATGTATGGTTGCGTTCAAAACCTAGTTATTAAGATTTATTAGACGTTGCTCTAGGAGAGTCAGGGAAGTAATAGTTTACTATTGATACGTTATAGAGATGGTGCAAGTCAAATAGACAACTCGCAAATCTGTAGCAGGTTATGCTCACTACTTAAAAGTCAAGAAAGATTCGTTGACTCCTGTCAAGCCTGTTGTGGAGGACAACCCAGCTCCTGAAGAGAACCCAACCCCTAAAGAGAACAAGGAAATAGATAAAGGTCCTACTCAGAGTCCAGCTAAAGAAGATACTGTTGGAAAAGGGAAAGAACCTAAACTAGAGTGCTCGCCAGAAAAGCCGATAGTTATAAGTTCTGACTCATCGGAGGGGTATACCCCCTTAAGTGATAATGAGTCCGTGGGGTACTTTCCCTGGAGTGAAAGCAAATCTGAAGGATATACTCCTTTAGATCATGTAGAGTCTGACGAGTGCACTTCTCTGTATTTTCCGGAAGAATGATGTAACACTCTAGTGTAAAATAAATAAATAAATAAAAAGACATTATCCTATGTAGAAATGTATTATGTCTTATTATAAGACTTGATGAAATAAATATATCTATTTTTCGTCTATTGTATAAATGGAAATTATTAAGGTGGTGTACCTATAGTAGTTAACAAGAGTAATCGAACTCTTAAACTTGTCAATAAGTAAAATTCTGTGTTATACTGACCATATTGTTCTTCGTGTCTTGACAACGTATATTCGTATTGCAAGTTAATTTTGTGATAGGTGTTGGTACGTAAGATTACCTTGTTTTATATGGTGGTCGCAACTAAGTACATTAAGTCATGTTGTCAGTATGTCTTGTGTGCCGTGTCTTGGCCAGTTATTTAGATGTATAATCTTAAGGAAATGAGCCACTGTGAGTTGTTCGTAATGGTCAACCTTAGGTTAGTTAATTATGTATCTTTCATTCAAGGTAGGTCAAGATTGGGAATGGCTGTCTGTGTCGCCATAGAAGTTCTGTAGATAGAACTAACCCATAGTGTCCTAAGAGAGAGAGTGGCTTTTGAGCGGGGGCCGTGCCCAAAGTGGTAACAGGATAACCCATTGGAAGTTGGTTAAGAAAGTGAAAATCTAATATATGACTAGGGAAGGGTAGAATAAAAGTTAAATAAAACAATGTGCCTCGCACATAGGTGAGTGCTAGTATAGGACTCATAATGTAGCGAGAAGGCCTGGAATGGCAAACTTACCACCTTGTCTTCGTGAGAGGATTGGTAAGGTCCGCATGAGTCTTAGTTGGAATCGGAGGTTCGGGAGAGGTTACCAGGATAACCCAGGATGGGGGCCGGGACCTATGGAGGCTGTACCATGGTATCCACCGTAAGACATGCGATGACACTTTCTCCTTAGAGCCACTAGTGTTTTGTGAGTTGGGTCACATGATTGTAAGTGGAGTCTTGTAGTCCTTTCGTTCTTGTTTCATTTTGCTTGCTTGAGGGTTATCTACTATCTCCAGCACGGTGGGGTGGTTCCCTTTCGGAATCACATGGTCGGTTGGTAGTGTCACTTCCCATCAGATGTTCTGGTACGTATCTTCAGGCGAGGAAGGACTTCGCTGATGTTCTTGGATCGTGATTCATGTACAGATTCTTGTTCCTATTCATTATTCAGTTGAAAACTAGAGGTTTTTAAAAGAAACTATATGTAACTTTCATTTTGTATCATTTTAGCTCATGATGTAATTTCTTTTTGAAAACATGTATTTTTGAATATTGGAAGCAAAGAAATATTGTAATGTATGCTACTTCAATTACTTAATTCTGTTGTATATAATATATGATTACTTGAAGTATTTTAGATTCTTTCTTTGTGGAAACTTTATCTTAAATATTTAATTCACGAAGTAATATTCGTTGGTAACCCTTAGGAAATTCAGGTGTTAGACTTCCGCTATGTTATTAGGTATGCTAAGGTTTAAATTCATGCACTTGATTTTTTTTAAAAAAATAAAAATTATTTCACCCTTAGTTGCATGGATTATGATGTTTTCCTTTAGGGTTCCTGACAGGGCATTACACACCCTTGGATGCAAATCTATGCACTCTTGTTTTTGCACCAAACCCCTTCCTACATAGAATCTCATCTATTATGCTCATTACATAATCTCATCTATTATTCTCATTGCACAATACCCACCTAATGTGAAAGACTCTACACATTTACATACCTTATCATGTGCATCCACCTCTATGCCATTATTTGATTTCATGCCTCGTGCACATTTCTTCCCTTGTGTGACCTTCTTCATCTTTTTCTTGATAGATATTTGAGAAGACAAGGTGGTGTTTAGTGACACCATTAATGGATAGGTGAACGAGTTCTCTTAGGCCAAACTTCTTGGTGGATTACCTATATGATGATACAGATTTGATTCCTTTAATGGCATATAGAATCAAATTGTGCTCTAATACTTCTTCTATGTGATTATCTCATTCTCTTTCTAATGTGTTTGAATGCATAATGAATGTCTTATAATACTATTACACATTAAAATGTTACATAAAACATGTGCAAAATTGACTCAAAATGAAGCCATGTAATTTTCACAATGCATTATGTGTGTTCTTATCATTTCTAGCTTTGAGGTGTGTATGATACTTTTCATCATCAACATTTCAGATCATACTACATGATCCATCATCAAGATGAAAAAATCAATTAGAAAGCGAAAAAAAAATGATTAACAAAATAAGAAAGTTTTAAATTATTTTTCACATAAATTATATTTCATTATTAAAAATATAATTAAAATAAAAAAAACATTCCAAAGCTATGTTTCTTGAGATTACAAGTTAAAAGCTTGCTATATACAGGATAAGGATTGAGTAGTGCTATGATATCTATCCTTACATATATACGCCTTCGATTTACTATTGTGGCTTGATGTACAGAAGTTTACACGTAAAGTACGCGCTTTAAGAAACAACTGATTTACGCGTCTACCATGACGACGGCAGCCGACAAAGTGTCGACCTGGGCATTGACTCGACAAATTGGACATGTCGACTGCGACTCAAACCACCTGTCGATGCAGTCGACATGAAAGCTGTGATTACACACAGGCAAAATTCTTCCCTTCTCTTCCTCTTCAAACTCACTCAAACAAACCGCGCACTCCAGCCTCTGCTCTTTGTAATTCTTACGTTCATACACAAACACAGGAAAACTTTCTGTAACTGATTTTTTCTGTGGAAGGCCGATGGAGATTTCATCGCTTTCCAATGGCAGTCGACGAATGCAGAATCGTTTGAAACAAAGTATAAAAGTTGCGAGTGCAGCCATGAAGATAATCACAGTGAAGATAAATGCAGAGGCTATAAACAGTCTACTATTGACAAGAGTGACCGTCTTGGAGCTGTAGTGCTCCTCTCTGTTTAGCCGACGTGAAAAAGGATGGAGTGAAGTAGCCATAACTTACTGATACCAAATGCTCTGCCTCTGTACCCAAATTGCAAAATCGTGGATTACTGTGATCGGCAATTTGGGATCCTTTGAAAACATGCAGTGTAGTCCCTCTACAATCTTTGGGTATTTATATTCCAATTTGTAGGTCGAATCTGATTCTGCGTTTGACAAGACTCAAAATTACTTGTCTACAGCGAGATGGGCGTACATACTGCTTCTGTCAATTCAGCGATCTGTAGCATTTCGTGTTAATTCTTAGCTCTTAGCGAGTAAAAGCAGCGTTCCCATAAATATCCTTTGTGATGTTGATGATGATATAGAACAGATTTTTAGTGTAAGTGTATACTTTATAGTCTAATTATAATTAATTAATTGGGTTGGGTCTGGTTTGATTGGTGAGATGTGGTAGGTATGAGGTCATGAGATCTAATCTCCTCCCAATTTATATGGTATGAAAGGGTATGTCATACTAGCATTATTGATCACGGTAAAAAGTTTGCTCCTCGCATTACAGTTACCAAGTAATCTAAAAAATGCATGTGATGATTATGGTGGCAAATTGTCTCACAACAATATACAATCTTCTTGTTGTTGGTAAACAAGTTTCACCTATAAAAATTCAATGTCATTGAAGATCATTTTTTAACACAATCAAATATATTTGTGATATGACTGCATAAACATCTTCTAAAAATATTGAGCATGACAATCTAATAAGATACCCATCTTAGAACTATTCTAATTGTCCTCCATAAATTAGCCAACTTAAAATGTCTTTAGATAATAAGATTTATAAGTTGAATAGGGAGACCATACTATATTCTATTTATGAGGGAGAAGTTGTAGAGCTCAAAATGATAGGGCTATCTAGAAATAATGATTAAGAGTAATCTTCTAAATATAAAATTGTAGACATCTAAAGTACATATGTCCTAACACGTCTTGAATACTCATTTGTTTCTCATTAATTAAGTGAACTATATCAATTTATTTAATTATTTACCTCATTTTCCTAAAGTTTTAATCCATTTTCTCTAACTCCCAATTTCACTTTTCTAAGTCTTCGTAACTAAGCCCCCTTCCCACTTCATGTGATTTAATCAATATTAATTTACTAAATCTTTTTTTTTTTACACTCGACCACCCAAAAATAGTAAAAGAATTACAAATGTTCTTTTATGCTCTACCACCCATCTTATAACCATCCATCCCTTATGTGTTATATCTTTGCTTGAAGGGATATTCAAAAGGTTTTATTCTCACTTGTTCCCCACATTGACTCAAATAGGACATGATATTATAATGACTTTCCCCTTTTGGATTTATAGTTTACTTGAGGAGTTGGTTGGTAAGGTTTTGATGGAAACAAAGGTGAATTGCCGAGGTTCATCAAGGCTTCTATATTGTCTTTATTTTAAGTTCTAGCTAGAACCATTGCCACCCCATTTACCCTTACAATATAAATCCATCCCTTTTCCCCCACAATGATTACTCTATGGGCCCTTCAAAAAGTAAACCAGTGGCCTCGACAACTAAAAAGTAGCCCATCACCTAGGTACTAAAAATTATAATTCCTCCTTTGAAGTCTAGCCCACAACTTCACCCTACAAAAGTTTTTGGTAAGGGCAAACATATTGATAAGGTTGGTTTTGATACCACCTTTAGTAGTTTCAAGGAGATCCACACAATTCATCCCAAGAATAAAACAAAAAAAATGAGTCACCTTGAGCCCCACTCTTTTCATGACTCCTAATAAATCTAGTATCTATCTAATGGACCATTTGAGATTTGTCACCCCCCATAAAGTGCACACGGGCTTGTTGTTATGTTAGATCCTAAACCCCTCACTCAAAAAGGGTTACCTTTAAAGGATGATGCTAGGATTGTTCTATCCTCAAGGACAAAAAAACAAACAAAAACTACAAGGAATTCTTAATTCACACAATAATGTTATGATATAGATGATTTCTTAACAATTCACAACCAATAAAACATTGAAGACCTAGAAATAAAAGTTTTTAAATATAGCATGGAATAGAAGAGTGACAAGATGGGCGAAGAAAAATTGGAAGAGGTTGATAAGTTCATAATTTTTTTTGACAAATGGGAGAATTTGTAATAAAGCATAGAGGAATTAAGGAAAACTCAAGAAAAAATAAAAGAGAATCTCAATGAGGTAGTGGTGAAGTCATGACAGGAAAGTCCTCAAAGAGAACAGTTCGGACAACGCAACAAGAGTTACACAATAGAAACAACTCAATGTGATGGAGGTAATGCAGAAATAGAGTGTATTATATATTATGAAAATCAATTACAAATTGTCGGCAACATGCAGGCTCACAAGATTTGGCACCCTGACTTGATTACATACATGTTCAAGTACAATATCCAAGCTCCAACAAGAATGTGAGCCAACTTCGAACCTCCTAACCTTTAGATTTATCTTCTATGTTATAATACTTGTCTCTAAATGCTCGATTACATCGATTTATACGATCAAGGATGATCCACGTCAGCCCAAGATGAAACAATAGACAATTTTTGAAGATGTAACATGTAAAACAACCAGGTCGGCCACAAGCCAAGGAATGTTGGAAACAATGAATTGAAGCTCTGCACGCTACGAAAATGATCCGCAAGATTTGCCAAAAACAAGATAGGTCCAAGTTGTTCTGGTGCTCCACGACAGAAAATTGTCTTAGATTCTGAAAGTGATAACTTGCCGGAAAAAGATCCAAACGTCCCGCGGACTTAGGACAAGGTAGGTGAACATGTCCACAATCACAATCCATCTCTGCAAGATCCGGTGATCAAATGCCAAGAAATACAGAAAGAAATGTTGAACTACAAAACAGGAAACAAACTGAAAAGAAAATGTTTTTGGTTGATGCAAGATTTCCATGAGCCAAGGATGCTCCTACATCAAGTAGTGGACCTTCAACATAAAAATTGTTAAAAACTCAGTCATTGGAGCATTTATGTTTTACAATATGAACTCCAAGAAAGGAAAGGTGATCTCTAAGAAGATTTGACTAGAAGAACCATGACTAGGATCATGGAGAAAAAAACTAATAAATAGATTGACAAAGATAAAGGCATGGGCAAGACTTTCAAGGACGTCTTCTTTATGGGAAACTAGATTTTTTTAGCGTTGAATGGTAGGTGGCTAGTGGTATGCGAACACTAGCACATCACTAGTTTGTGCTATTTAGTTTTTTTGTTTTGTTGATGTTTTTGAAATGGTTCTCTGATATATTTAGCTTATTTTCTAGTCCACGACTATATTTTTTTTTTTTTTTTTATCTTTATCTACATCTCATGAAACTTGAACCTTTTGTCAAATGTAGATTTTTTGTTTTGTCAAATAAAATCCAAATCCTTGAATCTCATTTTTTATCAATTAAAAAAAAAACTTTTAAATAAATAATTTAAATATCGACCTAACCATTGCTAGCATTTACCAATTACATATGGGGGCTTAAATCATGTTGCCCTCAACAATTTACAAGGATTTCACATCTAATACGTTTCCCAAAACTTTGGTTCATCTCTCTACCGTGACAACGACCTGTCAACTCTGGCGTTGGCTCTACAAATCGGGCAGGTCGAATGCGAGTTGAGCCATTTGTCGATGAGTCGACATGGAAGCTGTGCTTACACCCAGGCAAAATTCTTCCCTTTTCTCGCTCTTCAAGCTCACATAAACACACTGCACACTCGAATCCTCGGTCACTGTAATTCTTAGACTCATATACAAACACATGAAAACGTTCTGCAGCTGTTTTTTCATGGGGGAGACGTCGAAGGTCGATAGAGGCTTCTCTGCTTTCTAATGTCAGTCGACGACGACAGATTCGTTTGAAGCAGAGAAAGAAAATTCTGAAGGCAGGCATGATAAGAGTCATTGTAAAGAGAACCACAGAGACCATGAACAATACATTTTTCATAACAGCAGGTGTACTGGAACTGTAATGCCCCTGCCTGTTAAGCTGACCAGGTGAAGGAGAAAGATCAGGGAAACAAAAGGACAAAAAGAAATAGCCACACCAAATGTTCTCTTCCTTTGTATTTGAATGGGGAAACAAAAGGAGAAAAAGAAATGGCCACACCAAATGTTCTCTCCCTTTGTATTGGAATGGCAACAATGGTTCATGCATGGGATGTGGCTCTAGATTCCAAATACATTGAATGTGTGCCACCATGGTCTTTGGGATAATAAGAATGTGTTTAAAAAGAATCATGTCAAGTTTTTGTTCAATCTAAAATTCTATTAAATATCATTTTGGTTCACACAGCTGAATCTAGAAACACAATAATTATCATTATGGACTATGGAAATCTAATGTCTTGGGATAATATTTCACAAAAGGTCAATTAGAAACCAAAAGCAATTGATAAAAGAGACAGAAGGATTGGGTTGATAGCATGGCTCTATCAAACCATTTGTAGACCAGCTATTAGGATATGATCTACGGTTAATCCACATGTACCACATCTTATGGTCATGGTGGTAACCAAAATTAGCATAAAAGCCCCAATTTATTACACACGGTGCCAAGATTCTATTCACTAGGTATCCATCTCCATAGTAAAATCATTCCACTTATTTTAGACTATCACAATCATATTAAAATATTTATATAGAGTCCAAGTGGTGGCGAGCATTAAATCCCCCATTCATCTCTAAAGAGTACATCCTTCAACAACATTATTCAATGCATAAACATTAGTAATTATAAATAAATGTTTATTAATGTTGAAAATTAATTGGTTGGTGGGGTCACATCCTTGGTCAACTCTATGTTGAAGCCACTAAGAAGAGATAAAGATGATAGCTCCACCACAACTTGTTTCATGATTACTACATAACAAATGACTATTAGGCTAGATAATATAACATGTAGGAAAAAGAGAAAAAACTATAACTCTTAATTTCTTGCAAACAAAGAAATTAAAAAATTGCAAATATTTTTCTAAATGTTATACAAAAAAATTTTTATTAGGAGTTCCATCAAACCTTGAACATTCAAGGACATTGCAAGTGGGTGTCAAGGGTGATATCCTCACTATCCAACTCACTAAAAGTTGAATAACTATTCTATACAAATTCCTCTTTTCAATTAAAATAGCCTAAGGGAAAGGTTTGTTGCGCTAACCTTTCTTTAGCACATTGGACTATTAGGGGTGGTGAATGGAAGCAAGTGGTAAAATTCACTTGAAAAGATAATTTTGATCTCACACATAGTGCCTAGTCAATTTCATTTTATTCACCTTCTTATATGTCTCTCCATGATAATGGACAAGATATTTTCTTAAAACCTAAGGTTTTGGAACCCTACCTCGAGTTCTTGGTAGCTAGCCACCAATTCTAGTAGAATACTTAGGTGGATCCGAACCATTGTTACTAGTCTTGGCTTTGTCACTAACCATATAGTTGACCATCCCTTCTCTTTTTTTTGTAGGTGGGTTATCAATTTTTGGTTGAGTTGTACAAGTTTGTTATGGGGAGTAACCAAAGGGTGCTCCCAAATCTTGCACTTGGAAGATTGATTATTATAGAATGTATTTGATGGGTACAAATAGAGGACACATTGAGTGTGTCAAGTTGTGAATCTATATATCGATCATCTTGTTTAAATCTTTGAAGAGGTCAGCTTCAACACATACTCTCTTTTGGGATTGATCCAAGAAGAAGTTCAAAATAAATGGCATTGCCTAGGAAAAAGGCTATCTTGGTTAGAAAATTCTAGGATAACAAAGACTATCTTGGAAATTGACGTCTATAGCATTCAACTTGGGTCCTTAATAAGTATAAGTTGACCAAACCTATAAAACAATCATTCATCTACTCACTTTAGCCTTTACTTGCTCATATATTTTAGATTCCATTTATTTCAAATCTTAGACATGATTAGACACAAAATTTCCCCTTGGATGGAATTCACTAGCATAGACATCTTTTTTTTATATTCAAATTTATTTCTCTTAATTTAACTCAATTTCATTAAAAAAATGTGATTGTTTCCCACCAACTTGGATGCTAAAGTGTTCAAATTTAGGTCTACAATGTCATATTTAAAGGCATTCCCTAGGTCAATATTTTCTTATGGATTAAGAGTATATTTAATCTAGAGAAACAACATTTGTTGATGACAAGATTGCATCAATATTCACAAGAATAGACACTGCAAGTATTCTTTATTTCTAAGCATATTGTATGATTGTAGCTTCAATAATGTAAAAATTAACAAGAAGAATTTGACTAAGGCACAAAGAAGTCGATAAATTTAATCCTTTCATAATAGACTCCTAAAGTTGATCTTTAACACCAAATTTTACATTTATCTATATCGATTAAAAAATTTAATAAAATATTAAATGTTATAGGTGTAATAGATGGAATCACAGATAAGATTTTATCTAGGATCACATAATAATACACATGAATGGTTTGTCTCTAACAATTGCATTTCATTATATTCCTAGATTCAATACTTTAAGTGCTTATCACCACAATTAGTCAATTCCAAGGTCAATGATACTATGAGATAGCTAGGCAACATCCTACCTATTTTCTCTTTCAATTATGCACGTGCTATTACATTTTATAACTTAACTCTTTTATCTAGCGTGTAATTAGTATTTGATTAATGTATTCATTTAATTATTCACACTGGAGATATTTTAGACTTGTTTATTTTTCCTAATTTTGGTGATATTGATGATCTTAAATACCCCTTTGAGTTTCACCCAAGGGTTCAACCTTCTTCTTTTGTAGATTTCGAACGTAATACTTTTTTTTATTCCATATTTATTTTTAGATATGAAAATAGTGTCCACCCTTATTTCTTATTCTTTCCTTTCACGTAGAGCTTTCATTAGTTTGTTCCTTCTCTTATATCCATAATTTGTTTTCTATTTCAATTGCAAACAAATTATGGATATAAGAGAAGTAACAAATTAAGGAAATCCCTAGGTGAAGGGTTTATCCTTTTACCCATGTATATTTTTAATGTAACGCTTTTTTAATTCCATATTTACTTTTAGATGTGAGAATAGTGTGTATCCTTATTTCTTATTCTTTCCTTTTACCTAGATATTTCCTTAGTTTGTTATTTCTCTTATATCCATATTTTTTTTTATATACTTCACTTGCCACAGGTTCTTACATATGAGCCTTCACCTTGGGATTATGTGAATGCTTACATCAAGCATCACAATGTGTTTTCAAGATTTATTACATCACATCATTCAATCCTTGATAATGTGCTTTAGTTTACCAAAAGGAAAATGTTATATTTCTAAGTGACTTGGTTGAATGCTTATTGTTGATGCTCATAAATTGTCATAGGCCATGATATAGGAATCTTGCACTAGCTTGACCACCTAGATGAAATTTGAAGAAGGTAATCTCATGTCTATTGTATTCTAGTTCTATTCTAAACTAGCTTTCATAGAAAAAAGGATAGATTGAGGTAATGATTTCATAGATGCATAAAAAGTTAAAGAGGAAATGCATCAAAATAATAGACTGATAAAAATATAAAGAAAATTGTAACACAATAACAAAACCCACATTTAATGCAATTCTATAAACGCATCTCCATATTGGAAAGGATGAGAAGTGTGATTATACTCACAATATGAATCTCACATTTGGGAAAGTTCCCCTTGTAGCCAGGGTTGAGGAGTTGTAGTGACTCTGATATGAATATCTAATGCTTATAGAGTATGCTTAATATTTATGAGAGAAATGTGACTAAAATTTATAAATAAATGCCAAAAGCATAGAACAATTTTATTTATAGATCCCCCTTCCAAGAGAAAAATCCTCGTATTTGTATCCCACACAAAAAGGGAAAGGAAATCCATAACATTTAAACCTCAACATAAAGAGTGAGATGATAAGAGTACACCATCTATAAGAAATCAACTTATTATATTACTACCCCTACAAACTATATTTGGGGAGAGGAAATTATTATATATATTTAAAGAGGATATTTATAATTTCCAAATAATATATAATATATTTCATGGAACTTTAATAAAAAATGATAATTTATTAAAATATTTCATTGCTTTTTAACTAATTTTTACTAACATCTTTAGGAAGATTACTTGTAAGCATCAAATCTAAAATTTAGTGTTATAATCTATGGAGAAAAAAATAAAAAGGATGTATATTTAATCATTGTGGTCCCACCAAAATATTTTACTTTTTCCATTTACTTTGAAGTAGGGGCTCAGGTATTACACGGGCATGGGTGAAGAGGATTTTTTAAGATTCCATGCATGAGGAAAATGTTTTTGAAGACTTTGTGAGTGGGAAAAATGAGAAAAAAGTGGTATGAAAATGTTTTAAAATAATGTAAGTAGAATTCAAAGGAAGCATAAGTGGAAATCTACTAAAAAATACCATTCAAAGGAAAATTAAAATTTTTTGATGTCATATTAGGATCCATCAAATAAAAACCAATTCAAATAAACTAGGTGAATCCATCTTCAAACACAGTAATGAAATGAATCATTTAAGACTTATGACCACTAGAAAAATGTAATGAAATGACTTGTACAAGAGAAGAATATAATATAAAATACACTACAAATACTTGATAATGTTAGGATTCCCAAAGATACTGAGAGGGGGGGGGTGAATCAGTATCTGACCGGTAATCATATTTTCTTAACTTATAACATGAAAAGCATATTAAAACTATGTATCGGTAAACCAAAAATAATGCAGCAAATAAGAATAACAACCACAACATGAAAATCACACCATAACACAATATTTTAACGAGGAAACCCGGTGTCGGAAAAACCTCGGTGGGATTTGTGACCCATAATATTCACTTACTGGCCAATAAGAGAATATTACTGCTACAATAGGGGCTTGCACATGCAGGAAGGCCAAGTGCCTAGAGCTCACTGCTCAATTACAAAAGAAGTCGCACTGACTTACAAAAAATGGATTATACAAATCCAATGTCTTGTACTGCTTCAGATTAGCATCTGCTATGCCAGATTCAGTACCGATTTAAGCTCTGCTACATACATAAACCCTTAACCACTAATTCACATATTAGGTCTGCTACCTTCTATTCATATTTCACATCTTATCATATATTAAATGATCTACAATGATCTCATACATATATGAGTCATATTACAATCCGCCATGTCGGCTTACAAAAGATTTTTACAATTAATTACAAAATACATTAATATAAAATTGATGCCGGCCAGGGTGCTAGTATTCTTCTTTTCGGTGCCGGTGTTCTATATGTCGGTGTAGAGTCTGTCGGTGCCAGTTCTAGTACCTGCCTACTGGTATCACATGATTGTAAGGTTGCCATCAATGACAATACCTTCAATCACCTACAATATCTCATTGGAGTGTGCATTTGCCAACAGATAATACTTGAGAATAATATACTACTTTGAGAGGGTATTCTATAGGATAGTTGTAAACCTAGTTTCTTATCATTCTTATCACATTTGTGAATACATGTATGTAGGTGTATGTGCATTTTCACTTTTATTATTGTGGTGTAATCTCATGTTTATTCCCCTTGTTTAAACTAGTGAATTAGAATATTCTTGTATTTTTTAAAGTTTTGGAAACTCTCATGCATTTCTTAGCTTAATTTTATGTTAAGTTTTCTAGTTGAAGGTGGGTTGGTTGTGTTATTGGGTTTCCCCTACCTCTCTAATCCTCTCGATTCTTCATTTGTTAGGGTTTAGATAGACTAGAGGAAAAAACAATATTAAATATAATGTAGAATAAAACAGGCAAATTACAAATTTGACATATTATAAATTCTTCTCAAATTTGACTTTTTCTTCTCAAATTCTCTCATTGAATTAATTAATTAATTCAATTCCCGCACATGTCTCCTAACTTTAAGCCCCCATCTAACCCTTCATCTAGCCTAATTCATCTAGCCAACCAAAGGTTTTAGTCAACATTATCCCTTACCCTCACCATATGTGTGCGCATTCCGAAAATGTCTCAAATTTACTAAAATTTGAGAAATGCCTTTGAATTTGAAGAAGATTTCCTAACATTTCCAGGAAAATGATGGCAAGCCTCACTTGTCACTTTAACAAATTTACCTTTCAGACATGAATTGGATCAAACTTTCTTATTACAGACAAAGAGTTTGAACAAGTTTCAAAATAGATTTATTTAACTGAAATTAAGAACAAGCAAATACTCTGCAGTCTTGTACACATCTAGAGAAATAGGAAGAATATAAAATCAAAACTCCAATACTAGTTTAAGACAAGAAGACAACCAATTATCCACAGTAATGATCAAACAGTTACAGAGATTCCTCCTTCAACACATTAACAGTGTTCAACATTCGTCTTTCACAAGCATTTGGGACTTCGATTCTTTCATTCCCTTCAATCGACGCTTACGTTGTGTAGACTTATGTGTTTCCTTTCACTATCCAACCATTTCTCTGCTTATCGGCCTCCATATATTTTGTCAATCGCTCCCGTTTTCCAACAGTCAACCAACTCATTCTCATTTGAATCCTCCCTAGAACGGTCGACTTCCATCCCATTAACCACCTAACCGTCGATGCAAACCGACAAGTAGGATTGTCGGGTTTGCCGAGCATAATGCCCAAGAAGAGGTAGAAAGTTCCTATTAGTCGAGCAACAAGAGATAGAAAGTGCCCATGCTTTCTGTTTGCCAAGGTGACATAAGTAACTAGAGAATTGATATATGTTGCAACACAAGAAAGAAGAGTAACCCACACCAAACAAACCGACAAAACCAAACCAAAACCAAAATATCAACAACAAATAAAATTTAAAAAAAAAAATTGCAAGAGAAGAATGCCCCTACATCAGAAAATATCCCAAATATCCTAAACATGAGAATATCTCCTTTTTGAAATCTCTTTTGGAATAGAACCTTCCAATTTGGTTAGCTCTTTCCCAAATGGGCATGTATCCTCAGGGACACATGTCATTCCTTCCAATGACACATGTCCTTCTCAAGGACACATATCATTCTCATCCATGTCACATTCCCTTCTCAAGGACAAGAGTCTCATTCTCATGCCTTTCCATCTCTCATTCAACCCTATTTAAACCCTTTATTTTCCTTCCATTTTGCATCCACTTTCATCTTCATACCCTGATAATGTAGAAATGCTTAATCATTTTTTGCACATTCATATCCGTTTAGCATCCATCTTTGCATCTCATTTTAGATTAATCCATTTTGCACTCACTATCATGGAGCATAATCGAGTATCTATCATATAGAAAGCACACATCAAATCAAGGGACTATCAAATCGAAGGAGGAATATAGAGTGTGCACTTTAATTAGTTTTATTGTGTTTATCTAGTTTTCTTCCTTCTTAGTGTCCTAATCTTGAGTGTGGTTGAAATATGTGTCTGTCTGATTGATAGTTTGTCTTTTCAGTCTCTTTAGTTTACATTCACAATTTTCTACATACAGTTACAAACAAGTTTGGAATATAGTGTATTTTTTTGTTATTAATATTTGTGTTGGTGTCTAGTATTATATTGGTGTTAATATTTGTGCATTGTACTCTTCATTCATCAAATAACAAGAATTTACCACACTCTTTAAAAAAATAATCTAGATGAAATTCATTCCATTGGTCTTCTCAATATTTCAACCATCTCACTTTGGAAAAATATGTCACTTTTAGAGTTATCTTCTCTTTCTTCTTAGGATTCCTACCTTGGTTTGAAACCTACTTATCAATTCAATTGGTTGAGGCCTTGTACATACCATTTGAGTTGCCTCTTATATAGGTAATCCTATTCAATTCATATTGGAATGGTAAAAAGCGGGTATCATTATTATCCTACTCCTAGTGTTTGTGAGAGAATGAGATCATAAACTAGTGTCTAATATTCATTGTGGATAATATCCCATCCTCTCGCATGATCATCATGGTGACTTGTTCCATACTTCGTAAAGTCTTCCACTTGTGCCATCATGCCTAAGAATTGGTGATGATTATCTTGTGTCATTGTACTTTATTATGAGACCTTTTACATGTGAAATTTCATGTTTTGTGACATGTGTGACATTTGCAATACCAAAAAATTCCATTTTTTCATTTTTTAATGTCTTTGGTGAAAGATTGGATCATTGTGAAAAAACCATAATAACATTCTCAAATGATATTTCTAAAATTGGTGATAGTTTATACAATCCAATATTTAGTTACTTCCCTTATTTGTTTTATAAACTCTATAGGTTTATACATACCGTTTCACATTTTTATATAATTGTGCCCAAAAATAATGTTCACTTGTACCAATACTATTAGTTTGTGAACTCTAAAATGACTTTCCAATCTACCGCTATGCTTTTCTTTGATCAAATTCCTTCTTATTGAAATCTTGGGAATACAAAGTTAACTTCCTTTGAATAGTAAATCTCCTTGAATCAAGTAATACAAACATCTTGTTTTATCTCTACTATTGATATATCACATGATCCCTTCCACACATCAATAAAATTCAATTTCAATTTCATATAAATTCTTCAATTCATGAAAAACCAAAAACTTTAATTATCATTTCCATTATTAAATTATATTATTTTCTCAAAATTTAGCTACTATATTTGATTTACCACTCTTATGTTTCAATAAAAATGAATAACATTAAAAAAATTCAACCCATTTAACTTGTCTTTCATTTAATTTTCCTTAACTATCTGAATATTGCAATGCTTGATTGTTAGTGTACAAAATGAGGGACCACTTAGCAAAATGTTGTTGTATGTAGTGTGTTGACAAAGCAAGATGAGGACAAGCAAGTGACCTTTTGACTCAAGTTTAGAACTTTAGACAAATGTGAATGTAATGCAAAGTGTAAAGAAATGATGGACTTTGTGAGACCCAGAAATAGGTTGAATGCTAGATGAAAACCCAGAGAGATAACCTAGGAAGCTCAATAAGTCTGAAACTGAGTGCTCTTGTTTGTTGGACAGTTAGTTTTTTCCAATTTTGAGCATAGATGTCCCTGTATACTTCACAGATGTGATTAAAGGACACGGACGTGTTTCAACACTGCACAAACGCGTTACTGAGATTTTGTAAATGCAAATTTTCTTATGATGACATAGACGCGTTTCTGTCCTACACAGATGCGGTTAAATGACAGACATTATTTTAACACTGCACAGACGCGTTTTTGGAAATTGAGTGCAATTTTTTCAATATGTAAAGTTGTTGTTGTGACCAAATCTGAACTTTTGACTATTTTTCATGACAAGAGGACACAATGTTGATGAGGACTCAATGTTTGCAAGTGTTTAGACTCAAAAGAAAGTGTGTTGTTTGATGTAAAAATGTTTTGCATACACTTGAAGACACAAAAGACACAATGTTTTGATGTTTGATCTTGAATGTTCAAATGTTTAAAAGAAGACAAGCACAATTCTTATGGTTGGCCATGACAATAGTTGTTGATCCCACATGGGTTTCCCCCGAGGCTATGTTATTTAGAGCGGATACTTATCTGATTGACCCCCACTGGCTCCACCCTCGGCACTCACTTCTCTAGGGCAGCCAAGCATCAGTCCCCACAAAAACTCCCTATGGCAAACTTTGTATCTCTACTAAGAACTGTATGTGTGTGGGCCACTCCAGAGGTCCGATCTCCTGCCCCAACAACTAGAAGGATTTTGGTTTTCTAAAACAAAAAAGGTGCTAGTAAGGGCATCCGCTCATGTGGCCATACATGTGGCACTTTCAGCTCTGTAAATACAGCAGGCTCCCAACCAAAAGGGGTTACGCCCTACTATTGATCAAATAAATTTGATCAAATGGGTTTATGGGGACATAGTGTCGATATGAACTAATCAACACACGTTACCCATGGCTTTCACCATGGATACAATTATTTATAGTGGTTCAGAAGAGGTGGGTTTTCATCGCTACCACTTTGGTCATTCTGTCCTCACTAGTAGTCCTAATGACCATACGGGGAGACAGGCCCTCTAGAGATTAAACAAAAAGAGCCTATTGCTCAAGACACAAAAGACGTTGGTTCAATTTTAGTGCACCAATTGAAGTGTTTAGTAAACTATGAAAACAAGGCACACAATAAAGATCAAAAGAAAACCCTTGCCAAAATTCTGCAACAAAGATTTGTTAGTAGTTTTGCAATATTTCCCCTCCTGCAAGCACACAACAAGTTAGGTAGATTTTAGATCCAAAAGACTTTGTGAAATAGGGACCTTCGACAATGTGATTCGCTTCAAAGACAAGTTGCACCAATTTGTTAGCTAGATCACAAGATATTAGCTCAAATAAACCAGATCTGAAACATTAAATGCAAGACAAAATGGCGAAATGAAAACCTTGAATGAGGAGAATTTTTATTTTTTTGAAAACACAGACACGGTTTCGTAACATAGACGTGTTTTAACACCTCATAGACGCATTTCTGCAAAAAAAAATGCAAAACAGTAAATCCTGCAGGACATAGACGCGGTTAAAATGATCACAAATGTGATTAGATCTCACAGACACGATTAAATTGCCCACAGACACGCCTATAATGAAAGCCTACAATCTGGAAAATGAAAATATTGTTGGAAACACAGACGCGATTCAAAGGTTCACGGACGTGGCAGAAAAGCAAAACGCGGTTCCAGAATGCACAAACGCGAAAAGTCCAGATTTTGTCAAAAAATGTCAGATCTGCAACTTCAAAAACACAAAATCTGCAACAAAAGATGTTAAATGCAAAAGGTTCAAGTCCCACCAGGCGTGCCAAAATGTTAATGGTAAAAATGGAAACAACAATATTGAAAGACTAAATGAATTCAACCACAAAACCCTAGCCTAACAACAACAAAGACCCACCATAACATATGAAGATTACCTAAGACAATGTAAATCAACGAAATCACAAAGATTATACCATCACATGCCCAATAGGGTTTGGATCTCCATTGATCTTGCTTGATATATTTGCTCTCAGATTTTATGTGTGCACAAGAGCTCAACAAAGAACAGAAATGTGGTTGATAGCTAGATTCATATGAAAGTTTGAATGCTAGTCAAGGAGGTTAGATAATGAAAGAAGCATCCTCTTATATAGAAGACACTTTAGGAAATGGAGGGATAAGATTAAGAGGTGTAAAAGATAAATGGCCAGCTAGGATTAGAGGGTAGGTAAAATAAATAAGAAAATAATAAGAGGGTAGGTAGTGTAGGAATTAAGAGACGAATGACATGTGTCATAGGTAGAAAAGGCTAATGAATTAATTAAATAAATAAAGATTCATTTAATTAATAGTGGAAATGGGATCAATTAAATAAATAAAAATATTTATTTAATTTAGGAAAATGATAATTTAAATAAATAAATGTATTCATTTAAATGAAAAAAAAAGGCTAGAAGAGGATAAATGAATTATTTAAATAAATAAAGATTTATTTAATTAATAGAAGACTTAGGATAAAATAATTAAATAAAAGTGTTTATTTAACTAGACAGGACAATTTTAGGTGTCTATAGTGACCACTACATGGCAGGCCTAATTGCAATACAACAATATAAAGTAAGGGAGATAAAGGGGGTAGGGAGAGAAGAAGAGAGAGAGGGATGGGGTATGGAGAGAGAGAGAGAGAGAGAGAGAGAGAGAGAGAGAGAGAGAGAGAGAGAGAGAGACCTTGTACGTGCTTGAGAGGGGGAGAGAGCGAGATAGTTCACATACATACACACACATGTGTGTATATATATACTTAATATATTATATATTATTTTATACATATATATATTATATATTATTATATACATATATATTATATACCATATATATATTATATATTATATGTATATACAATATCATATTATACACACTCCCAAATTTTAAACAAAAGCAGCGTATACGTGTTTTTTATAGTAAAGACAACGCATATGTGCTTCTTATACCATAGGTACCTCGTACGCGCTTTTGATTGTTTAGGCCTGGATGCCAAAGCTACGGATTGGAAGTTTGATTTCCCTCCATTTCCCTCTTTTTTGGCGTGTTTTATTTTATCAACTTGGTTTCTCGACTTTGTCATCATCAGGTTTACACTTCATCAAGTGGGTATTTCTAAACTTGTCGCCATATTTTCTCTCATCTTCTGAGCTTTCTAACCATATGATTTAAAAAAAATTTGAACAACAATAACATATTATTATTGAATTTCTTTTACTAGTGTCTCTATAGTTCTCACAGACATACGTGCACCATTTTTTTAATAACTTTTGATCTACTTATCCAAATTTAAAAAAAATATATATTATTGTATTGCACTTGATTCTTTACAATTTTTTTTAAAAGTTGTATTTTTGGATTTTTTTAGTGCAAGTTATGCTTCGCGCACGAACAGATACCTAATTTTCAAGATGTGCTCGATTGGAAAAATAAAATAAAAACAATACTCAACAAAAAAATACACAACTTCTAGTGCTCTCTCTTAGCTATCTTTATGCCAAATGATTTGTCAAAATACTAAATCTAACTATGACTTTTTTGATGCGCACGTCACACACTATGTTATGTTTTTTAGAAAAAATCAGGGTTTATTTTTTGTGCGCGAAGGATTTGACCCCCTTAATCTTATCCAATTTTTAAAAAGTTTAGTAGTTTGGAAACTAGATTCAGAGTACTACAATATTTGTTCTTTTATTATCTTCATATCTTGAGTGGATGACTTTCAAATTTTGCCTCCAAGTTCAGCTTCACCTGATTTCTGAGAAAAAGTGTCCACTTATACCCCCCTTTTTGACCACCATATTTGTGCACTTACCCAACGTCAGAGGATTGAAATAATCTACATTCATGTTTGATGATAAGTTTATGCAGTCCCTAGAATTTAGGGACTTTGTCTTGAAGAACAAAGAGGACCAATTTTCTATCATGGTCAGAGAAAGGTTGGCATCGAGGAACCAAGAAGTTAATGATCGATTTATAGCCGAAGTCTTAGAGGAAGTTAATTTTTATATATCGACGATGACCCTTGAGGAGGCAAGGAGTATTGTAAGGAATAACTTGGATGTCTGTTACTAGAAGGATGGGACCTCTGTTCTCCAATTGTATTGGTTCCGTAAGAAGGGAATGACTTCCCATCTTTACCAACTGAAGAGCAAGCTCAAGAGTTGTATTTTGGTTCTGGTTGTAGCTCCCAATTTAAGGCACTATTAGTGTTCCTGATGACCATAGGCATAAGTTTACAAAGAAGGTAGGAGATCTTATTAGCAACTTGGTTGTTACAAGGTTGAGTGACACATCTGCAACGCAAGTAGTGTACAATCAGGAAGGTTTTGACAAGCTACAAGTTGATTTTAGTAAGTTGAAAATTTTCAATGAAAAAATGCTTACAGAGTATTATAAGGTGGTGTCACTCTTCCCTTATCCATACACTATTTCTAATTCTTCTTCTCTTTCATCTTTCCATCCATTAGATGATGGAGAGAAAGGAGTCAGTGAATTGCTTGAGGAGAATAAAAATGTTGTTTCACTCCTCCCTTCTCCATATGCTAGTTCTAGTGCTACTTCTAGTTCTCTTCCTCCTTTGTCTTCCAATCCATTGGTGCTAGATGCTTCAAATTCAGTTCAGGAGTTAATGGCCCTCAGGGATGAAGTAGCATGTTTACTACTATCTAGGAGAAGATCAACCTGAGGAGGAGGAATAGTCGTTGTTTCTCCAATTTTGCACATTTCCTATGTTTTTGCAAGTTTCCATTTTTCGAAGGTTTGATGTGAGCTTCCAACTAATGCGTATTGGCTCCAATGCACCTACCCCAATGCCAAACTCCAAATTTTGACCGTGACTAGTACAAAGAGGAGGAATAGTTGTTATTTTTTCCCTTTTCATATTTCCCATATTCTTTTTGTAGGTTCTCATTTTTGGAACTATATTCTGATCACACTTTCAACATGTACTTGATCCAGCCCAATGCAGCCTCCAATGCCAGGGATTTTTTGGAATGTACCTAAAAAATATGCTTGTGGCATATTTGTTGTAATTAGCAAATTTATTGGTTGTTTTGCTTTGCACAACTTGTGCAAGATGGAGTTTATTGGTTTGGAGAATGAATTCTCCTTCTAATTCTGATTTTTGTCTTTTTGTATTTCTATATACTCGGAGAATATGGATATATCACCATTTTATTCTCTTAATCTTTTTGCCTTTTTCATTGGGGAAGTTGAGGCTTCCATTTTTGTTAATGGGGATCTGTAAATGTTGAGTTGAAATATCTACTATGTACAAGTTTCTTCAATATTAATAAAATTATATATTACAAATTAAAGAAAATAGTGATATAATTCACCGATCAAATTTTATTTATTTA
This sequence comes from Cryptomeria japonica, assembly GCF_030272615.1. Taxonomy (NCBI): domain Eukaryota; kingdom Viridiplantae; phylum Streptophyta; class Pinopsida; order Cupressales; family Cupressaceae; genus Cryptomeria; species Cryptomeria japonica. The sequence continues at coordinate 93,934,746 of NC_081406.1, read as the reverse complement.
TTTTATTTGAAGCATGATTCACCAAGTTAGACTTTAGAGTTTTATATATTTCAAACATTTTGCCTGTAAACATTATTTTTTGGTTTATATCAAATGTTTGTATCCCCAAAAAATTATTTTATATTTGAAAAGAAACATAAATATTTGTCAAATTTTTCTACTGATTTGTCCTGATTTCGAGAAATTCGCCAACCAAATTTATATTACGTCTCCATGAAAAATGAAAAAATTGCCTATGAATTTTTTTTTATCTCCAACTAATGAAAAAACTCGCCAATATTTACACCATTTTCGAGGGGGGGGGGGGGGTTCTTAAAGTTTTCGATGGAATGCACTCATGTATTTACCTCTCATTCTAACTAACTTTCAAAAGTGTTTAATACTAGCACTTGCACCAAAAGGAGGTGCAATGGTTACACTTATAGTAAAATATGCATTGTGATATATTCAAGGATACAAATTGAAGAATGTGAGAACTAGGTCTAATAGTGTTGGGTAGTAGCATCTCATATGGATGACCAAGTTTACATGACCTTGAGACTGCTCAATTCCACAGAACAATAACATACAACTACTTCTAGCATTCTAGAAAATTTATACATTCAATTTTTGTAGAAATAACTATTAATTTGTTATTTCTTATTCATATATTACAATTTTCTTCTCAAATAATAATAGCTATATAAATTAATTTAGGAAAAAATTATATTTATCATTTTTGTATATATAGATTATTTATAATATTAGTAGCAATAGGAGAGTCAAAATGTAAAATTAAATGAAAATGAAAATAAATTAATTATTAAGTAATAAATTTTTTAATTGAAATTATTATAAAGAATTTCAAAATTGTAATAAAAACCAACAATTACCTTAAAATCCATTCCAAAAGAAATTTAATAAAGACCAATAATTACCTTAAAACCCATTCCAAATTTGAATGTTATTAGACATAAAAATTAATTTCATTGAAATAGCTATTTATCATATTTGTACAATCCTTTTATAAGAATTAGTGTTTAAAAACGATTCTCCCATCATCAAGACATACTAAGATATCTTTTTTATAACTATCATAATTCCAAAAACAAAATTATTGCCTCTAAAAAGACCTATAATTTACATTTTGGTCACCTACATTAGATAACATTATGCACAGACCAATAATTAAATTAAGATGTTTTAAATTAAGTCAATGATTTAAATAATTATGAAAAAGATATTTAATTTAAAATACATGTCATAAACAACCAAATAATTAAATGTCCATTTAATATTGACTATCCATATTTCTTTCTTGAAAAAAATAAATAAATAAAGAAAACCTACATAATGAATATAATTCTGAAATTATTTAGAATACAATTTATTTATTTTTAGAAATCCCCATCATTGTATATGGACAACATTAATAGTAGACAAGATCATTAAACATTTATCTCAAATAATCATTATTATTTAATGGGGAGCATAGTCTTCGGATGTGTAGTGTCGCAGTTAAAACACTTTGTTGGTGAAGCGGCCACCAAGGTTCAAACCCCTGTTGGGCCACTGTGCTCGCAGGCCTTGTGCCTTCACTAGGCCATTGTGCTCGTGGGTTTGAACAAGTGAAGTGTGGGGATGATGTCCCCCGTTTGTGGTCTCACTGATTCATAGCTCTAGGGCAAAAGTGTTTCATGTGGAGCCGAAGGGCGTGTCATGCCAGTGTTACCAGTCACATTAAAAAGTTTACAAGGCATTAATTTAAAATAAAATAAGATGGGGAGCATAAGTTTTAGGTTAAAAAATCTTTATTTTAAGATTAAAATTTTTGACCTTTTTTTAACAATTTATCAGAAAAAAAAGTCTTTTGAATGCACAAAAATGATATTAAAAACTGAAAGCCTAGTACTGTATCCAAATGGAACAAATTAAAATTCTAATCTAAAAATAAGATCCTGTGCTTTCTTAACATCTGTTAAAAAAAGGCAAAATAATAAATAAATAAAACTAAGAAACCCTAAAAAAAATTAGAAATTGCTTAAAAATATGAGATGTCAAGTATTAATTTGATTTAAGGCAAAATCCAATGCTTTTGAGAACGAGTGCCAACACTTTAGACGATTTAAGGAAAAATGTATTGATTGACAAACATTTTCTTACTTGACAATTGATATTAAATACAAAGTTCATATTCAACAATTCAAACGTAAGCAAACTTTTTGATCAAATATCAACAAGGAGCAATTTTTCGATGATAAGTTCTCCCAATATAACAAGCTATCAATTAATTATGATTGAAATAATACCTACACTATTTATTAACATTTATGTTATATCACTAGAATAACATTACATTTATATTTCTCAAATCAATATGTAATTACTTTATATTAGATGTGCAGATTACATTTACATATCGACCTAATCATTGTAACACCAGAAAGTGCAATTGCTAGTGTTGCATTTACATATAGACCTAATCATTGCAACCAGAAAATGTAATTGCTAGTGTTACATTTACATATCGACATAATCATGCAACCCAGAAAGTGCACCTGATAGTATTTATGAATTACACATGGGATGTCAGGGGCTTACATCATGCTGCCCTCAACAATTTACATCTAATACATGTCGGAAAACTTTGGTTCATCTCTCTACTGTGATAATGGCCTGTCGACTCCGGTGGTGGCTCGACAAATCGGGCAAGTCGAATGCGAGTTGAGCCATTTGTCGATGCAGTCGACATGAAAGCTGTGCTTACACGCAGGCAGAGTTCTTCCCTTCTCTCTTTCTTCAAATTCACACAAACAAACCGCACACTCGAATCCTCGCTCACTGTAATTCTCAGACTCATATACAAACACAGGAAAACTTTCTGCAACTGGCTTTTCCTGGGGTAGACGTGGAAGGTCGACAGAGTCTCCACTGTTTTCTAATGGCGGTCGATGACGACAGAGTCGTTTCAAGCAGAGAACGAATATTGTGAAGGCGGCGGCAAGAAGAGCCATTGTGAAGAGAACCACAGAGAGTATGAACAGTGCATTATCCACAAAAATAGCCCTCCTGGAACTGTAATGCCAACTGGGGGATGGAGAAGGAGAAGGCGAAGGGGAAGAGGAAACAAAAGGAGAAGAAAAAGAAAAAGCCATACCAAAAGTTCTCTCCCTCTGTACTTGAATGACAATTGAATAGAAGATTCAAGACAGTTTATGGGGCAGCAGGCGCTATCATTCTACTTGTCAGAATCGTTGAATGACTGTTAAGAAACTTAAATAGATTGTAAAGTCTCTGCATATTTCATCTGAATATCATTGTAACCTTTGTTCTTCATAATAAAGTGTTTTTAAGATTCAACTGTTTCTGTCGTGTAAAAGTGTTTGTTTGTCATTACTCTTATTCTTGTTTAAACCTTTTCCATTTGGTTTAAACCTAATAAGTCATTTTGCCATGGATGAACAGTAGTTCCTTGTCATTTTGGCATTGAAACCTAAGTGAGCAGACGACATATTGAAATGCAAATGCCCGTATGTACACGGCACTAACATTTGGCATATTCAAGTGAGACTTAAGACAACCATCAATACAGTACTTATCAATTACAATCGCTGGCGTGAGTAGTTCACAATACTCTCTATTATCTACTAATCGGTTTGGAATTTTCTGTTTCTGGGATAAAATGTCAATTTGGTGGGTCCTTTTTTTAACTCACATGGTAGATATAAAAACAAATACATAAAGTAAACATTAAATTTAAAAAAAACAAAAAAACTTGTAATAAATGAGGTTTAAAGTTGTTAGTTGTAGGGGAATTTTATAGCTTTTTTCATCTGATATGCATTTTGATGTAAATAAAATATATAGGTAGTTGATTAAGATATATATATAAACTTGTAATAAATGAGGTTTAAAGTTGTAAGTTGTAGGGGAATTTTATAGCTTTTTTCATCGGAAATGCATTTTGATGTAAATAAAATATATAGGTAGTTGATTAAGATATATATATATATATATATATATATATATATATATATATATATATATATATATATATATCCTTGAAGGACACTATGGGGTCTTCTACTATTATCACCTTCCTTTTCTTAACCATCTTAGGAATAAAGATCTTATTTCCATTCCTTTTTTTCTACTGCAATCTTTGGAATCTAATGTAAAAGATATTGCGGAGGCTAAGAAAAAAGGCAAGGACTTCCCTATTCTGCACCAAGGCCTTATCCTCCGCCTCTACAATTTCCACCTAGCCCTTTGCCCCCCTCGCATGATTTATGTCCAGAATGTGCCTGAAAACCAACCCCTAGCCATTGCTGCTGATAAACCTGACATAAGCCCTCCTCAGCTACGTGAAATTGGCTCATGTAGTAAGAAGAATAAAAAGCGTCATTCAGAGGATGCTAATTCCCTTAAGAAAGTTAGAATTTGGGAAATTGACTCTAATGTGGAGATTATGGATGAGGCTAACACTCTCCGCTGCTCTGTGAGATTGGCCTCCAAACCCCCTGAGAAATCCTTAAGGGACCCCTCCTCATCCCATGAAACTGGGAATTCCATCCCTTCTGACAATGTGGCCCAGTTTCGGTCCACCTCGACCCCCCACTCTGTTAGCTCCACCTATGCTTTTGAAAGTCCAAAAAATTCCATCAGTCCGGAGGCCAACCCCAAATCCCAGACCAACTCTTCATCCCCTACTCTCAGGTTTGATAAGATGATGGTGGTGGAGGAAGTGGGCAACATAAAGGAGGAAGAGGACAACAATCTGGCGGATTTGTGTAAGAAAGTGGAGGGTATGTTTGAAAACTTGCAGGAAATCACCAGCAAAATGGAGGCCATTGAGAACAAGCTGCAGGATGTCTCCAGGTTTTCTCTAAATCTTATGTACTGCTCGATGACCACTTTGTGTCTTCTACAAGAAAGCACAATCAAAGGCAAAGGAAAGGAGGATGAAGACTATAAGGACCTCTTCAAATTCCTCACCAAGGAATGGGCTAGGAAGCTCCTCCCCAAGAGGAGCCATGAAAAAAAGAAATAGTTGCCTTCTATGATTTGGATCTCTAGTTTTTTGTTCGCCCCTAGTGGCCTATCAGCTTATAGTTTTAGTTTCTAGTTATGCTTGAACTTAATTGTCTGTTGCCCTGTGTGGCATATTTTTATTAAGACTTTTATTTACCTGGTTAATACGCGTAGAATGATTAAAGTTTTTGATAGAGGAAAAGTTTAGGGAGTTGTGATTTTGTTGCTGCTCTGCTGACAATTGGCTTGCCACTGTTTTTGTTTTTCTGTACCTGGGTCAGCCCCCTTGTTTTGGTTGCTTTTAATATAAAAAACAAGTTAATTTTGATTTGAAACTACCCATCATTGGCTACATATAACACATCCCATTAAACAAGTCTTCTCTATATCAACACAATTATAAACCACCTCATTGTTACAAACAAAACCAATTGCTTTTATGAATCCATTGAATTTTCAGCCCTTGTCTTTTTTCGATTCAACTATCCATCATTGGTTACATATAACACATCCCATTGAACAAGTCTCTCTTATACAAACACGACTATAAATCACCTCATTGTTAAAAACAAAAACCAATTAATTATCAGTTTATTTTGATTCAACTACCCACCATTGCTTACATATAACACACCCCATTAAACAAGAACCTCCCCTATATCAACATAACTATAAATTGCCTCATTGTTACAAATAAAACCAATTGTTTTTATGAATCCTCTAAATTTTCAGCCCTTGTCTTCTTTTGATTCAACTATCCATCATTGGTTACATATAACACATCCCATTGAACAAGTCTCTCTTATATCAATGCAACTATAAATCACCTCATTGTTAAAAATAAAAACCAATTGATTATCAGTTTATTTTGATTCAACTACCCACCATTGCTTACACATAACACATGTCATTGAACAAGAATCTCCCTTATATCAACATAACTATAAATCCTCTCATTGTTACAAAGAAAACCAATTATTTTTATGAATGCACTGAATTTTCAGCCCTTGTCTTCTTTTGATTCAACTATCCATTATTAATTACATATAACACAACCCATAGAACAACTCTCTCTTATATCAACATAACTACAAATCACCTCATTGTTAAAAAGGATACCAATTGATTAATAGTTTATTTTGATTCAACTGCTCGACATTACTTATATATAACACGTCGCATTCAAGAATCTCCCTATATCAACATACCTATAAATCACCTAATTGTTGCAAAGAAAATCAATTGTTTTTAATAAATCCACTAATTTTTCAGCTTATTTAACACATTCATTGAAGAAGAATCTCTTCTATATCAACACAATTACGAATCTCTCTCTTGTTAGAAAAAAAGCCAATAACAAACACACCAATCTAAATCAGAACATATAAAAAAACCATATGTTTTTATAAATCCACCTCATTATTACAAAGATAAAAAATCAATTGTTTCAATGAATCCACCTCATTGTTACAAAGAAAACCGATTGTTTCCATGAATCCACCGATTTTTGAGCCCTAATCTTCTTTGGATGCCCCAAGAGGCTAGCCAATATGGACAATCAAGAAACCAAACCAACAAATCCATATCATCACCGAAAACAATATTCCCATGGCTGAATCCTTACATCTATTGTGAATTCACCCTTACAAAATCCTTTCAATTTACAGGGACCGGACAGAAAATGATGATAACCATATTCCCATGGCTGAATCCTTACATCTATTGTGAATTCACCCTTACAAAATCCTTTCAATTTACAGGGACCAGACACAAAAATGTTGAACCTCTGTTTAAATCACCCAATGCACAAATGCACAAATCCATTAAATTACTTCTCATGAGGGATGGTGGGTCTTGTTCGACAGAGAGGACAAGTCGAATACGACTGAAACCAGGCGTCGATACAGTCGACATGAAAGCTGTGCTTACACACAGGCAAAACGCGCCCTTTCTCATTCTCCTCAAATTCACGCAAACACACGGCGCATTCGAGCCCTGCATCCTTAAAATTCTCCCACGGATAAACAAACACAAGAAAACTCTCTACAACTGATTTTTCGAGGGGAAAAACTTGCAGGCGGATGGGATCCCCATCCCTATTGCTAAAGAATTGGATTGGAAAACGGCGGCGCCGCCGATTATAAAGAATTGCCAGAATCGTGATCACCGCCATGAGCAGAACCGCAGTGAAAAGACCCACACAGAGCCCAAGCATCATATTATCCATAAACTCCTCGTTTTTCGACTCGCCGCCATTTTCTCTGTGAGAAGCCATGTCCGCAGATTGTGAGAATTGATGAATAACTGTGGATTTAAGTGATTTATAATGTTATCTGCTCCGATCCATTTGTTTTGCAGTGATCTGTCGTACATCCGTTTTAGCGGTATCTCCATGATCTGCATGGATAATGGTTTGCTAATTAATTTCTGTATGGAAGTACCGCCACTTGGTGTAGTTATGGAGCTCTCTAATTGGGGAGCTGCCACGTCTAAAGGAGATCTTCATCTCAGTCAATTATCTAAAAAACACAAGCTGAAACAATCCAACCAAATTAGATTAAATTAGATATCTCCCCATAGGAGAGAAATACTAATAATTTAGATTCGCTCATAATGAAGTAGCTTCTATATCAATGGTGATAGTTTGAAGACAAAAGATGATCCAATGCTCGCAAATAACATTCCTCGAATCCTCCCCTTAAGAGGAACAAGTACAATGGTGTATGAAGAAAAAATCCAACTCCAAGAAGAGAGATATGGGAAGAAATCCCATGATAACTACCTCTTACAATGACTCAAATGTCTCCATGCTGAAGTATGCCACAAAAAAGTTATATGCTACAAACTCATGAACACAATCTTCAAAGATAATGATGATGTGATAATAGTTGTGTTGCAACTATCATCAAATATGAAGTGGATATCCTTGAGTAACTCTTTTGAATTTTTAATATGAGATTGACAAAATAAAGTTGAAATACCTATCAAGTACTCATCTCACACAAATCTCACACAGATGAATCTAAAAGACTATAATGATCTTATTGAATCAAAGTAATAAAATGAAGAAGCAAGAATAAGGGGGTTTCAATTAATGGTTCTATATAAGGAATCAATGAAGGTGAAGGGTCTTGATAGGATGAGAAGGAGAATCTAAAGAAACACCATCATCCTCGTCATCTAAAGATGCAAAGATCTCTAAAGAATCAAACTCTTGAATAGAATCATAATCACATGGTATATTATTTGAATCATCAAGAGGTACAAAACAATTTGAATTTGGTGTAGTATAGTAAATTGTACCCCTTTACAATTCCACACTCTATTTGGGCCCCTGCTTTAGTGTGCTCTCTCCTAGCTCACTTCAAGCCTATTTTGGCCTTATCTTGTCTGATTGTAATCATATCCTAAGATTGAGACCACATCCTATGTCCTGGGTCTTGATACTCTGCAACCACCTTTCTATAGTCCCTTTTTGAGCGGACCAGGGCACCTAGCGCCCTTGTCCCAATTGACTAGGGTACCCAATGCCTTAGTCCCTCCAAGAGGAGCCCAAATTCAAAGGTGTATGAATTTAAGCTCCTACCATTTTTTATTTGATCTTAATATTTCATTTAACTATTGGTAGTCGAACTAAATTAGTAAATACCTAGCGAACCCTATATAAAGCAACCATTTATCATTCACAAAGCCTAACAATAAGAAGAGCAAACATTGTCATTCCTATTGAGAAAGTATCTTCAAATTTGAGCATTATGGAGTAGCAAGATACAACAACCTGCATTCAAGTATGATTTTATGATTGATTTTTTATGTCTTATCATGTTATTGCATTAGCACTTGAAAGACTTATCTAAAGAGAATTGCATCAATACTATTACCAATCCTAAGGTAATATAATTTCATTTAGGCATTTCAATTATGATTTAGCCTTTGCCCTACTAGAGGTAAGGTCTCCTCATCATCATAGTTGTTGTGAAGGTGGAAACACTAATAAAGGGTTTGACTTAGGCAAGCCCCTATACAACATAATCATTTTCCCTCTTTCATGTGTGCGGGTATAGATCCAATAATTGAGAGTTATAGAATTATGTATAGAAAACTAAGACAAACAATCTTAGACTTTGATCAGGCAAAAACCCCTAGAGTATACCAATTTGCTCTAGTTTCTAACACTTTTAGGCTATTTTTTGGAGAGAAAGATATGCAGAGCTTTCTAATGTGGAACCTAAAGCTTTATGTCAATGATGACACCTTCAAACTAGGGTGACTAGAACATTGGTCCCACACTTTCAACTCTAAATTACAACTACGAGTTATTCTCTACCTCCTAGATTTGTATTTTTGTTTTGGTTTCTAGTTTTGTATCTTTCTCTTTATGCGGAATGTTGTCAATTTTTATCACTTTGCCTAGATCTTGCATATTCATATCATAATCATATCCAATCAAATCAAATGCAAAGGGGAACAATTAATCAATGTTGAGCTCTCCTTACGGACTAAAGTTGAACCTAGTTGGTTGTTTCACCAATGAAATTATTCAAATTTGGAAATGGTGAATGGATAAGTTCTTAGTTTGCATCCCTAAGCTAAGACCTCATTTCCATACATTTCATTTTGGTGAACTTGATGCTTCTTACATTTTACATAATTATGATTTGAACTTTTTACATCTAATTTCTTATTTAATTCATGAATCCTACAAAATATGATTGATTTGCACTTTCACATTTGATCACATTACTTATTAGCTACATTTATCAAGATCATTTGTTGAAGAGGTATATTTTATTTCATATTACTTGTATTGGCGTCTTAATGTATTGCATAATTAGGATTTCAATGATGTTCATGTCATTTAGTTCATTTCTAAAATTCTTCATAGACATTTCATATCACTAGATAATGATTTTTTCAAAGATGTTCATGGTATATTTTTCTTTCATAAGAGCTTTGGTAGATGTCTCATGTTGCACATGTGGTAATCCCCCTACAAATAATGTTGAAATCTGTTGGCAATATGTGTTGTCATTAGTGTCAATTTGATGTCTAACAATGTATGTTGTCCTATGTGTGGTCTTTGATTGGTGGTGGATGGTGAGATGTTAGTGATGATATGGTGATTGGTTGGAGAGAGTGATTTTTGCAATAATGAAGATGTATATTGTTCTTGATCATATGGATTGCCAAAAATATGGGAGATCATGTTTATCTACCTATTGGTTGCTAATTAGTATGATATGTTTCTTGGTGCTAGGTGTTGACATTCTTGTTACATGGTGTAATTGAATGAAGAATATTGAAATATTGATGGATGAGTGTGGATAGTGCATATTGTTATCTCAATTATTGAAATGGTGAGTTCAAATGAATGATGTTCTTAAGATTGTTTTAGATTGTGTTAACATAAACAAAGGATCTCAAGCGTGGGTTGATTAGATGTTTCATATCCACTCTTTTGGTATTGATATCTAACATACTATGGTGACATGTTTGACAATACTGATATTTGAATTTTTCTCTATCAATTGTGTACTATGGATACTTTCTCTTTTATGATATTGATATAGACAATTACTATGTTAGATATGTTATGATTGTTGTGAAGTTAGTTTCTTGAGATAGAGATTCAAGGATAGCTTCATTCTTGGAGATTTTTGGAGGCAATATTGTTGAAGGCATATTCTTTACTAATCCATATATTCATGTACCTTGCTAGGGGACAATGAGTCTCCTAAGAAGGTTTTTTATCTTGCCCTAAGGTAGTGCATCTTAGCCTACAAGTCCTTTGTATCTTGCCCTAGGATAGTGCATCTCATCTTGCAAGTCCTTCAGAGAGTAGTGTGTTTCCTTGGCAGTGAACCTAAAACAAAATTGTAATCTTTTCATATATTGAGAGTTGATTCTCATCGTGATTTTTCCTTGTTTGGGTTTGCCTCATAAACCTAGTGTTATCCTGTGCATGGTGATTCATTGTTTCATCTTTCATTATTGTTGATAAGGATAAGGTTAAATTTATTGTGGATTGTGAATGCAGTTTAATTAATTTAGGTCCAAACTAATTCACCCCCTTGCCTCAATGCTAAAGTAAGTTCAACAAAAATGAACCATACTTGTCCCTCTCCCAAAGTTTCCCTTATTGATGAGGATATTTTGGCCCAATAAGATGATAGCATTAATACTTTTCTCAATAATTTATCTCCCAGAGATGAAGCATTGGAAAGTAATGATGATTCTTCTCCCAAGACTAGCCTCTTGTATAAGGATTCTTTGGTACAAGAGGATCATGCTATAAACATTGATAATCAAAATCTTGACACATATTTGGACTTAGATGCCTATTAATCTCCTAGAGCTTACCTTAATCATCACAATATTTTAATGCAAGAAGATGTTATTCATTTCCTTAATGATATGTCATGTAACATTACATTGAGTAGAAATAAAACATTAAATGGTGAAAGCACTTCCTCTCATCCAAACAACTTAATAAAAAGGACTATCTTACATCCCAAATGGACATGAATGATGCATAAAGATGTGTATCCTCCCACAAGGATCAATCCTCCTTCATCTATTAATCCTTTTGGTGCCTCAAAATATGCTTATACAACCAATTTTAATGAGTTTGATGATGCAAATCTTTTCCCATTAGAGTTGCACATAAATTACACACTTGGTTTTGACATGCTTTCTAGGCAAGAATATAGTGGACAAGGTCTTGGATGTATGAAACAAGAAATTAAGATCCCTATAGAACCCACATCTCAGTATAATAGACAAGACATATATTTTCCTTACTTACCAACTCCTTCATCAAAACCTAACCATCCTCTACCACAAGACATAGTACTTTTACATAAACTTCATCCTTTATCTAGAGAGGATAGAATCTTGTTGAGAGACTTATAAGACCATTTGATCATCTCCCCACCCTTGAAAAAGGTGATTGCACGAATTTATTCTTTTGTTCTTACCATCACATGCATGGTCATACTACTACTGATTGTAGAGAATTTCAAAGAGAAGCTAGAATACTTGTTCGTAACACTATTATTTCCATAACACATGGCATTAAACTTTTTCTAAGTATAGATATTAATATAATTCCATAATATCTTTGGACCTATTATAGTGCTCCTCACTATGTGACACTACTAGCTAACCTTTTACCTTGACATCCTTATTCAATTTCATTACAATGTCTCAAGTCCACTTCCTATTATTATTTCTCTTAGGTATCATATTGTAAAACTTTGGAACTTATTTTCTCTCTTTTTGAGGGGTTATACGTTTTTAGTGATTTTCAAGCTTCATATTTTTTTATCAATTACAAGCATTTGTCTCATTAAGTTATTCACTTCAAATAAATTATTGAAATCAATGCCTTGGATCAAAAGTTACACCCTCTAGAAGATGTTTAGAGAAAACAACATTAAAAATAGGATTGCAAGTGTATCATGGACACAATGTGATTCTAACAAGAGGTTGATTGAACTTGACCATTGCAATATGCTAGCTTCCTTAATAGTATTTTTAATTACCATCATCCTTGTAAATATTTAAACATTGAAGACTACATAGTGAATACAGTTACAAAATTTTGTTATCTACTAAATCAAATATTTTTTAAAGGATATATCCATGTTGCTTAGTAATGGCCTCAAGCAACTCAAGATTAAACCTTATAGAGTATTTTGAGCCTCTTCTAACACTAGGATATTGAGCACATAAAAGATATTTTTTTGGATATTTGGTGAGTTAATTTTGTGTGTCATTAGTAGAATTCTTCATCATAGTTCTTAAAGATAAATACCCTGCATATTTGTATTTAATTTTAAAAAATAATATTTTAATTTATATTTTCCCATCTCCTTATTGTAATAGTGAAATTTACATACTTATTACATTTTCCATTTAATTTTGTGCCCATTTTGAGGAAGTGACTTGATTCATGTACATAAGTACAAATGACATAATATTATGCAAAGTTGGGTCTGTTCCCCTAGTCTTTTATCCATCCACATACACATATATGTATGCATTTATCTGTACCCTATCTTTATACACACACATACATCTATATAATCATTTTATTCTAGCATTTATTAACTCTATCCATGCATTTAGCTCCTACACCATTCTTATTATTCTCACATTCCTATACACCTACCCCTTAATTCTCCCCTATCCTTGTACATCTCGATGCATTCCCCTTATCCATGTCCCAATTACATATAATCATGCCTTTAATTTTTCAAATTTAAACCGTTATAATTAAGTACAATTTTGAGTGATTTATTGCTATGTTTTGTATTTGAAGTCATTTAGTGTGTCAATTTTAATCATCAAGGAACTATTAAATATTCATAAATTCTCTTATTTTAAGGAACTATTAAATATTCATTAATTTTCTCTTATTTTAAGGAACAAAAACACTTCAACTAGAACACTAAAATGATTCTAATTTCACACAAAAAATTTAGGAGTATATTGATACACTTTTTGACGGGTTGATCTAGGAGAACATGTCCCTTCGTGACACAATAACATCTCTACAAAAGTATATCCAAATACCTTCACTTCATGAATATCAAGAAGCTTAAAAGAAGTTAAGACATATTAGACAAAATAAAGTACAAAAATCTACAAATCCTACAACACAAATTTACAAATATAAAACAAATCTATGATTGCATATTTGTCCTTAAAAGATTTTTAAAAATAAAAAATAAATTAAAAACAGTAATTTACTTAATCCTAAATTATATCAAATTTAATACATTCAATAATCATAATATTAAACACATTTTAAAAATATTTAGAATATTAAGCTCTTAAGGTTTATAAACAAAGAGTTAGAAAAGCATAATTTGAATACGTGTACGTGATGCTAGCTCGGGGTTCCCAATGTGACCATGACGGTTGTATGATTGGGACTGCCTTTGCAAATAAATGGTAGAAAAACAAGTGCCAACTTGTGCTACATTTAGGTTGGATAATTTGACCCACTTATGAAATATTTGCGTGCTACTTAAGTTAAAGACTTTTGACTATCTTTGTCCGTATTATTTTAAAGTTGTCAAAAAGAGTGGCAATTTATTTTTCATTAATATATGCATTTTTCTAATAAAAAAAAAGAATGCGGGGAATTGATTAGGGTTAGGATACTAAAAAAAGAAATATAGAATAAGATTCTTAAGTATTCGAAAAGAAGGAAAACGAATATTTTGGTTGATTTGTTTGGATAGAAGGAATGTTTTTGGGAAGTTAGAGAAAATGTTTTAAAGGTGATTTTATTAAATATTTTCAATAAAGTGGAATTTAGTTTAGTAATTTGTTGTATTGTTGTATTAGTTATAGAAATTAATTTGAAGAGATTTTATATAAAAGGTTGGGAAAGTTGGCGATCTAAAATATAATATTAAAATTTTCCGGATAACAAGTTATTGGAGAATTAGAGTGACTGAAGATGGTAACATCTTTCTTTTCATAAATGATAGATAACAACTTGTCTAATAGATTAAAAAATGACATTGTCAAATCTTAATAGAGGATTCTTCCAGAAAAGTCGACAACCAAAAATGTCAAGGAGACCCTTGATAATAGATTTACATAAGTAGTAAGCAATTTAATAAACAGTCTTTAAATGTGTTTGACATGTTCAGGTTGGGAGCAGAAGGGGCAAGAGAGGGGCTAGAGTTGAACAAATGCAGTTTGCAACTAACAAATAGTTTGAAGTGAGAAGTTTTAATGCAAGGTTTGGGGAGTTGATATCTACTTTAGATTTTCTAGAGGTGAGAACTAAGTTGTGACCAAGATATTTTTAAAAAAAGAAGGTTCTATTTGATATTGAGGTGGAGGACAAGGGGGAGTTTACAAACAGGCTAAAGGTAGATCATTTTGAGAGGAGATAAGGTGAAGTGTTAGGTAGATAGCTAGTGCAAACCTTTGAGGAAGTTACAAGGCACTTGTATGGAGAGTTTAATCTAGAGTTCATAGGGAAAGGATAAGATTAGTCACACTCTTGTCATGTAGTGAGAGGCCATACAATTTGGTCGTATAAGCTCCAAAATAAATGATATCTCTTAGACAACTAAAATTCTACACAACTTATGAAAGAGACAATGGGCTTGAGGAATGAGGAAGGGAGAAAAATGTTCAAGTTTTCCTTTTAAATCAACTTGTTCCACCACATGGAAGTGGAGAAGTTGAGACCATACCAAAGAGAAGTACCCCACCATTTCAATAATTTGATAGTAGATTTCTAATATTTCCACATGTTAACAAGAGATGGAGACACTTTAAGCTTGAAAAAATATCCATAAGATCTTGTCATATGTGCAAGCCCCATTTCCCCTAAACCGTGATAAAATCCACTCATATTAACAAGGGATTTCTAAGCTACATCCATGTCTAGATATCCCAATTCACTGTACGGGGGTAAATTCCATGAAGAGATCAATGATATCATTACCTTGCTAAATCAAATCAATGGTAACTCAAATATAAAAAAATCAATCTCTAAATGTTATATTCAATATTTACAAGGAGAAAGGAATATATTGATTGGGTTTCTATTATTAGTGATAATTTGCACAATCAAGTAGCTACAGTTAAAGAATTAGGAAAAATGCATAGCTTCGTATGTAGTCTACAATATATCTAGAAGAACAACACTGTTAGGATTGAATAGAGAAGGAAATATGGGTATTGATTAAAATAAAATGTTTGAACATTAACCTCAACTTGAGCTAAAGAAAAGTTAAAGGTATTTTGAAAGGGTAAATGAAGCATTTGTGTTCTTCATCATAAGGATTCGGATTGAAAATGATCTTAACCAATATTTTTTTTATGAAAGATATTGTCATGGCTACCTCATGAAAAAATTACAATTTTCCACTTTCTCTTTTATCATAGTTGGTTGTATCACTAAAGGCTTCATGCAAGTTACCAAAGTGTGTTATTGATAAGCTCATATTATTGGAATTATTCCAATAGTAGGCTATTATTCACAAATTCCTTTCAAGCAAACATAGGCTAGAATTTCAATTCCTCATTTCTATTAGTATATATACCTATCCCTCTTTCATAACTATTAAGAAATCATGAATAGAGATGGATTTAATAAATTTGCATCTATTGGATGTCAATGTAGATTTGTATTTCCCTTTCCTAGGTGGTTTAGGTTAATAAAATAAGTTTAATTAGGTAAGTGTATTGTTGAGGTGTAGTCATCTTATAAGGGAGTTACATATTTTATTTTTAGGCCATTTGATGACCACTTCCTATTGGTTGGACTTGCCACTTCCACTCTCTCCTTGAGTATATTATAAATCACTACCTAGCTTGTATTTTCAATCATTTTCTAGCAACTTCTCTTTACAAGGTCATTATATAATCTTTTCATCTTTTGACAAATTTGCTCATCTTTATGTTCATATAATATTTATCTCTTAAAAATTTCGTATATTATGCTTATCTTTTAAATTTCTAGCATGGTATTGAATCCTTGAGTTTGAGAATTTCGAGTACTATTATTTTTTTATTGAGAGATTAGATTTTTCTTTATATTATCTTTTAAATTCTTGTGTGTTCTTCTCTTGCATTTTTAATAATTTGGATAATTACAAAGTAATTATAAAGATATGTTAATCTTTTGTGTAATATGACTTTTTTGGTTGTATATGGGTGATTACACCTCTTTTTTTGATGTTAGTCGCAATTTTATTTTTTCCAACACATCCAAGAGGCTCAAGAAAGTCAAAATTGACTTTCATTTCACTTGATTTGGAAATCATATGATGTACTAGTAAATAA
Organism: Cryptomeria japonica; assembly: GCF_030272615.1. Classification (NCBI taxonomy): domain Eukaryota; kingdom Viridiplantae; phylum Streptophyta; class Pinopsida; order Cupressales; family Cupressaceae; genus Cryptomeria; species Cryptomeria japonica. The sequence goes on along the minus strand of NC_081406.1, from coordinate 93,917,916 downwards.
GAGTTTAAAGCTTAGACTTGGTGAATAGCTTTCAAACAGGGCATTTTTAGGCCAAAAGGACCTCATCATTAAATCCAAAGGTTTAAAAATCCTTATTTCCATATATAATGTTCCTAAATTCAATGAAAGGAGCATTCATAGTAAAAATATTTGCCATGAAGGTTGTACAACCTACTAACACATTTGTAGGAGGAAAAAAAACAAAATTAAATAATTAATTAATGGTAGATTTTATTCTTCAACCCTAAAATCCTAAGGATCACCTACAATCAAACACCAACAATAGAAAGAGAGAAAAACAAAGACATTGAGCCCAATAGATTTTATCCAAAACATAAATCATCATCAATATGCAACCTTACTTAAAAGATGAATGATACAATAAATTCTTATAAAAGAAAACTTAAAAAGAAGCCATAGAGAAACCCTAGGTGAGGATAAAAAGAAATCATGACATGTTTCCTCATCCTCTGACTTGACACACTAAAAGCACATGACCTAAGTAAGCTTAAGTAGCTAGAGTGAAAAGGGATATAAGTAATTAAATAATTAATCTAGTAAATACCTTTTTACTCCAACAATTAAGTGGTATACTTTAAGTGCTTAATGCATAGCACTATACTATTAAGCTTCAAGAACTAAGGTCTTTAATCCTTATTCAAAGGACTTCCATCCCATTAAACCTTGTGGCCACCAAGAAAGTTGTTAATGGCTCCTTTGAAACTACCAACAACCACCTTCAAGTTACTAGTGGATATCCCCTAACTGCTACTTGTCAACCCCCTACACTCTATAATATCATTTCCCTATTAATGATTCCTCCCAATGGCCATTGAGAAAAAACCATGTGTAAAAGGGTTTTTTTCTCTTCATTGTGCCTTTAAGGGGGGTGTTTCAAAGAAAATGAAAAATTTTCTGCCCCAGTATGCCTTGACGATGCTTAGGGTGTAAATATGCCCCCTCGAGAGATTGTTTGTGCATTAAAGGCATGAATGATCTCTTGAAAGACAAAGAATGTTATATGAGAGATGGAAGAATGGTTAGTTGATGACATGAATGGGTTTGATTGATTGATCGATTAGATTGATTGGATTGATTGGATTGATAGGATTGATTTGATCGATAGAATTGATAGGATTGATTTAATAAAGATCAAGTCTGGTTTCAGGAAGGACACATCCTGTATAAGACAAAGATAATCAAAAAGTTTGGTTTCAGGAAGGATGCATCCTTTATAAGACAATGATAGATGATCATGTTTGGTTTTAGGAAGGATAAATCCTATATAAGACAAATGATTGATGAAATTTGGATGAATAATGAAGATATTAGTAAGAAGTAAATAATGTTAGGAAATAGAATTGATTGATTGATAGAATTATTGATGTGAGAGAATGATTTGAGATGAAATAATAGATGAGATAAAGAGATTGAAAAAGTTATAACCACGACTTTGTGTGCCTTTATTTTTTTAGCGCAACATTTTCATTATTGAGCCTTATTATGTAACGTTGAATCTTTGTACATTTAGGTATGAGGAACCAAGATGTAAAGATATCTCATTGCAAAAAAACAAACACATAGCAGATAAGGAGTGAACCCTCCATTCTGAGAATGATGCTAGGAGTCGAGGTATGTGTGGCATTCATAAAATGAATGTTCTTATCACAAACACCCATAACACCTGCCCCAAAACTTCATTGGTTCACACCACAAACAACAAACAAAGAAAAAAATCATGTTCATCACGATTGCTCTAGTCACTTGTAGACATCCTTGAGTACAATAGTAACATGATATATCACCAATTGACAAAAGATAAAGACCAACTAGGACAAAATCCAGTAGCCATACTGATCTGTGTCTTCGTTCTTGGTTACTTGATGTGATGGTTGATAATATCCTATCTCAGAAAGTGTGAACCCTCGTTTAAGACTGACCTACCTGGTTTCGAGTATATCCTCTTCTGTTTAAGACAAGATAATGATCACTTGATATGGATAGTTGATACGATTGATAAGATAGTTTGATCAACTTGATTGCAAATTTTGATAAGATAGTTTTATCCTTTTGCGAACTTCATGTGAAGTGTTTATTGGATATCTACTAGGGTGTTTGTTTCTTGTGAGACATTTTATTACAAGTTTTTTATTTTTTTTTATTGTTTTTTTTTTTTAGTTATTTCAGGATCGTATTTGAATTTTTATTTTTTTTTGTTTTGATTAAGTAAAAGCAAGTATTTGAAAGGTACCTGAACCTTGTACAAACCAAGAGAAAGAACTGGTAAAAAAAGTGCCTGGTCACTTCAAAAAACAAAATGAACCCACCGAAAGGGATCAACTTAACACAACATTACATAATAAAGTATCTCGGTACAGACGGCAAAAGGAAAGCATAAAGACAGCAAAGAGACCTAACCAGGGACAACAACAAAAACTAAATACTATTCATAATTTCCTCAGCATGAACAACCATTTGTTTCATGTTGTTCATTGAGGTCTTCAGATCCTCCAGCTCACAACCTTCGATGTTGCCTTTTTTCTTTGTGTTAGCTCTAGTCCTCCTTTCATGCCTTTTCTTGTTCGACTGCTCTTTATCACCATCCTTTTCTGCATCATTCTCGAACCTATTAATAAGGATGTTCATGTTGTCCATCGAGGATTTGAGGATTTGGAAATTTTGGTCAGCAATCTTCTTTACATTGAGCTCTAGCTTGTCAATTCTGGTGCTGAAATCTTTCATTTTGTTTTCCATTACCTTAGGATCTCCCATCTCGTTGACCTTTTTCTTCGTTGCCATAATTTTTCCAACCATACATTCAATAGCTTGTGCATTATGCAGAACGACCACCAGTTCTTTAACATGTTTCGCCAAGGGCTTGTCACCAACTGTAATTCTTGCAATGGCCTGCGTATCGATTTTCAAACTGTTAACATCCTTCGCCATAGTAGCGATGGTCTCACAGAAGGCCTTAACAGTGTCTTTGTCCCCATTGTAACTTTTATCCCCTTTTTCCTCCTTATGCAGATTTGTGGTATTCACAGTCTCCAAATTATCCATCACTGGGTTACCCTCCCCTTCTTTATCCTGACTATCAACCACCTTGTTTTCTTCAGCCTCCTCTTCCGATTCAACCTGAACATGATTGAATTCAGAATTGCTCCCCCTTTTAATGTTCTTTTTTTGAGCCTTCTTTCCAGTGGTTTTCCCTTTCCTTTTTTTAGCAAATTTTTCCTCAAGGGATTCAGTTGCAAAGTCCGACGTATTAGAGTCCACAATAATCCTCCTCTTCTTGGCCCTAATCCTCCCTTTCTTGCTAGTTTCCTCTAACTCTCCCTCGGTATCCGAGTCAAAATTAAAACCACTATCCTTACTTTCTGTAGTTTCATCTCTAGCATTTTTGCCTTTGATAGGCTTTTCAATGCACTTCCCCTTTAGCATTTTATAAACTAGGACCATAAGCCCCTAGTGGAGGGCATGATCACCTTTAGGATCCTTCTGGATTTCCTTTATAGTATGATCCATAGAACAGGCAAGGTAATAGGGAAGGCTAACCCTTTCTCCATGATGAAAATGATTAAGAAGAATGAAGTGATGCCCATAGGCCCTGGTAAACCTACCGTCTAAGGTAATGTATTCAATAGAAGCGAAAAGAACAAACCTCCAAGGCCTGCAAATTCTCTTTGGGGAGTGGTAGGAATTGTCAATTTTGATCATCTTTCGCCTCTCTCCATCCGTAACCGGAAACTTGTCTGCAGCTTTGTCAGACATTCCTCCGTCCCTGTAAAATCTCATACCCTTAGTAGACATCCCCATGGCCTCGGCAATAACCTCTTCGTCAACATTCATCATCTGTGAACCAATCAGAATTTTTCCATTTTTCCAGTTCTTGATGAAGTAAGAAGTAATTGTGGGGTCTTTCCCACTTAGTCGTTCCATGAAAACATTCATTCCTCCCTGCTGGAGGATATCCCAAACTTCTTCATTCTTTCTCCAGTTCGAGCAGGAAGCAGGTTCAAATCTCTTCTTATTACCTCCCATTTTTCCAGCACCTTCCTTGCAATGCCTTCTCTCGATTTGATCACTTCCCCTCTAGTTTCTGTGGTTATTCTGTAAGAGTGCCCAGAATCCGTGCCAAGTAATTATGATAAGACACCTATTTAAAAGTTCATTATCTTCAAACGAGCCCTGCATCGAAAAAGGCAGAAAGGTCATTAGAAATAATGATTAAAAGTACCATGTTGCCTTGTATAGCTTCAGTCTTGATTGAGCAAGGATTTCATTTCGCTTGCAATCTTCGTTTCACCATAATATTTTTATTTTTATTTTTTTTGGTTGTTTTCTCCATGTTTTTGGATTTTTAGCTTTTTTGATGTTTTTAGATTTTTTTATTTTTTATGCTTTTTTAGGGTTTTTTCGTGATCATATTTGGATGTTTTTGTTTGATTTTCTCAAGATTTTATCTGATTTTTAGGATTTTTTCAAGACTTTTTTTAATTTTTAGGATTTTTTCAGGTATGCCCCCAATATGTAGATTTATAGAGAGAAAGGGATGAGAAATGGAACTCAAGTGCTGATTGACAATTAAATTGATTTAATTGATCTGTTAAGTGGATTGATTGGAGAGATGACTCAATTGATTGAATTGATAACTAGATAGATTAGCTAGTTAACTGACTTGACAAGGGAGATGACTGAATTGATTGACTTGTTAGAAAGAGGTGGTTGGGAGTTAAAAATGGAGATTGAAGAGTTAACTAGTTAGTTAATTGATTTGATTGATCAACCATGATTTTCAACATGTGTTGTGGGACTTTTGTATTGAAATTCAATTTCATTTCTATTGAATTTGAATTTTGATTTTTGAATGATGAAATTGAAATGCACATTAACTTGAAATTTGTTGAAATTGGAATTTGGAAGAAAATGAAATTAATTGAAATCTGAATTTGGGGATTTGGAGGATGAATTAATTAATTAATTAATTTAATCATTAGAAATAGAATTAATTAAATAATAAAGACTATTTAATTAAAGAATTAAATCGCAATTAATTAATATTTGAGAAAGGGTTAAATGATAAATTAATGAAAGGATGGAAATTGAATAATTAGTGATGTTGAAATGATGATTAGCGTGTAATTTAGAAGAATTTAATTATTTTAATTAAATAATTAAATAATTATTTAATTAATTAGGATGAATAATTAGTATGCTATCAATGAGACATTTTTAGGTGTCTATAGGGGGTATTTTTCTTTTGAGCATGAATTTTTTGTTGGGAATTAAATTTTGTAAATGAAAAGGTGATAAAATGTTAGCGAAGTGTGTTTTTTATTCATGATGCTTTAAATAAAAAAAAATTATCATTACTCTCTAAATATTACAAGTTGAAGTTAGTTATTACTCATTTCATTAACAAGCCATAACTTATGGCCCAAGTCTCCATTTTTTTGCAACTGAATAAGCATTAGAAATCTATTGGAGAGAAATAAACAACCATATTGATATTTTTTACATATTTGGTGGGTATGTGCACCAAGTTGTGGTACCAAAAGGGGGTCTTAAGATGCCACTTTTTTTTTTTCTTTTTTTTTTTTTCTGAAATCAGCAAAGTCTGAACTTCAACGACAATTTGAAGATAGTTACACTCCAAATTTGAAGATGCAACAAGAACAAGAGTCAAAGTTCTTCGAGCCTACTTTCTAAACTACTAATTTTTTTTTAAAACGGTGGAGATTAAGGGCTTCAAAAAGGGGGGCCACAAAAAGTGGTCCTATTTTTATGCAAAAAACATAACAAAGCGTCTGTTGTGGCTCCCCTAAAATGTTAATTTTTTTTAAAAAATTTTAAAATCACTTCAATGAGAAATTAGCTAACACCTTGTAGTTTATGCCAGATTTTTCAGCTAATTTTTTAATGAGTATATGATTTTTTACTAATTTTCGAAGTGGACACATCCTGAAAAACAAAAATTTGAGCGTGCTCCCCCCTAAAATCATTGAAAACTAATCAAAAAAAAAAAAATTAAATTAAATTGTGTAGAATGGAGTCTAGTTTCTAAAAATGTAAATTTTTTCAAAATATGATGAACGTGTAAAAATCTATACCCAAAATAGTGCATGTTGGTTTTTGACAAAAAACGGACACACAGACAAAAGAAATTATAGATGAAAGACTTAATGAAATCAAAATTTGAAATAAATTACATTGTTGGATAGCTAATAGGGAGCTCAAGTTTGCCATGGTATTTTTTTTTATCTTCATTGAAACACGTGCAAACCTGACGAAGAACACGACCAAAAATATGTCAAAATTTTCAATGTTATGATAAAAACACGTCTCTAGCCTGAAATGGTCGTTCAAACCATTGGGTTGGATGCCCAAGGCAAATCCAACTCATAGGTTTGGTGTTTCCCAAAGCGGGCCATTTGGTGCACGCCAAATATGGCGCTTGCCCTATTTGGCGTGTGCCAAATGTGATGAATGGATTTTTCCATTTGGCGCGTGCCAAATGTGGTCCATATTCCACATTTGGTGTGCGCCAAATAGGGGAAACGCCAAATGTGTACATAGAAACCCCCATCTCACCTCTCCCTTCTTTATCTCCCTTCCCTCATAGTTCCATCTCTCTCTATGAACTAGATCTCATATTCTCTCTCTCCCCTTACCTCTTCTCGGGCTCTTCATTCTTATAGATACATACTCTTCTTTGTCCCTCCCCTCTCTAGCTCTCACAATCCCCTTATTCTCCCATCCCTCGAGCTATCTCCCTCTTCATCCTTACACCCATCTAATTCCCTCTCTCGCCTCTTTCCCTTAGTTTCTTCCTCACTCCCTCCTCTCTCTAGGTCCATATGATCTCTCAGGTTACCATAGGATCCATAACGACACCATATTTTGTCCTAAGTTGTCATAGGACACCATATGACCCCTTAGGACACCATACAACCCATAACGACACCATATGGTGTCTTAATGGGTCATAGGACACCATATAACCCCTTAGGTGTCGTTAGGGGTCATATTGTGTCCTAAGGGGTTATATGGTGTCCTATGACCCCTTAGGACACCATATGACCCCTTAGTACACCATATGGTGTCAGTATGGTTCGCATTGGTGTCCTATGACCCCTTAGGACACCATATGAGCCCCTAGTACACAATATGGGGTTAGTATGGTCTTATGGTGTGCGATGATCCCTTAGGACACCATATGACCCCTTAGGACACCATACAACCCATAATGGCAACATAAGGTGTCCTAAGGGGTCATATGGTATCTTAAGGGGTCATAACACACCACATGACCTGTTAAGACACAATATGATTCCTAACGACACCTAAGGGGTCATATGGTGTCCTATGACCCCATAGGACACCATATGACCCCTTAGGACACCATACGACCCATAACGACACCATATTGTGTCCTAAGGGGTCATATGGTGTCCTAAGTAGTCATACGACACCATATGACCCCTTACGACACCATACAACCCATAATGACACCATATTGTATCCTAAGGGGTCATATGGTGTCTTAAGGGGTCATAGGACACTAGATGACCGCTTAGGACACCATGTGACCCCTTAGAACACCATAAAGTGTTGTTATGGGTTATATGGTGTCCTAAGGGATCATATGGTATCCTAACGGGTCATATAGTGTTATATGAGCCCTTAGGTAACCACATAACCCCTTACGTGACGTTAGGGTTCACATTGTGTCCTAAGGCATCATATAGTGTTCTATGACCCCTTAGGACACTATATGACCCCTTAAGACACCATATGGTGTCATTGTGGGTCATATGGTGTCCTAAGCGGTCATTAGGTGTCTTATGATCCCATAGGACACCATATGACCCATAATGACAACATAAGGTGTCCTAAGGGGTCATATTGTGTCTTAAGGGGTCATAACACACCATATGACCCATTAAGACACAATGTGATCCCTAACGACACCTAAGGGGTCATATGGTGTCCTATGACCCCATAGGACACCATATGACCCCTTAGGACACCATACAACCCATAACGACACCATATTGTGTCCTAAGGGGTCATAGGACACCATAAGAACCCTTACAACACCATGTGACCCCTTACAACACCATATAGTGTCGTTATGGGTCATATAGTGTCCTAAGGGGTCATATGGTGTCCTAACGGGTCATATAGTGTCCTTTGACCCCTTAGGATACCATATAACCCATTACGTGTCGTTAGGGTTCACATTGTGTCTTAAGGGGTCATATGGTGTCCTATGACCCCTTAGGACATCATATGGTGTCATTATGGGTCGTGTGGTGTCCTAAGGGGTCATATGGTGTCTTAAGGGGTCATAGCACACCATATGATCCATTAAGACACAGTATAATCCCTAACGACACCTAAGGGGTCATGTGATGTCCTATGACCCCATAGGACACCATATGACCCCTTAGGACACCATACGACCAATAACGACACCATATTGTGTCCTAAGGGGTCATATGGTGTCCTAAGGGGTCATAGGACACCATATGACCTCGTACGACACCATGTGACCCCTTAGAACACCATATAGTGTCGTTATGGGTCATATGGTGTCCTAAGGGGTCATATGGTGTCCTAATAGGTCATATAGTGTCCTATGACCCATTAGGATACCATATAACCCCTTACGTGTCGTTAGGGTTCACATTGTGTCCTAAGGGCTCATATGGTGTCCTATGACCCCTTAGGACACTATATGACCTCTTAGGATACCATATGGTGTCATTATGGGTCGTATGATGTCTTAAGGGGTCATAACACACCATATGACCCGTTAAGACACAGTATGATCCCTAACAACACCTAAGGGGTCATATGGTGTCCTATGGCCCCATAGGACACCATATGATCCCTTAAGACACCATACGACACATAATGACACCATATTGTGTCCTAAGGGGTCATATGGTGTCCTAAGGGGTCATAGGACACCATATGACCCCTTAGGACACCATACGACCCATAACGACACCATATTGTGTCCTAAGGGGTCATAGGATACTCTATGACCCCTTACGACACCATACGACCCATAACGACACCATATTATGTCCTAAGGGGTGATATGGTGTTCTAAGGGGTCCTAGGACACCAAATGACCCCTTAGGACACCATGTGACCCCTTAGAACATGATATAGTGTCATTATGGGTCATATGGTGTCCTAAGGGGTCATATGGTGTCCTAACGGGTCATATAGTGTCCTATGGCCCCTTAGGACACCATATAATCCCTTACATGTCATTAGGGTTCACATTGTGTCCTAAGGGGTCATACGGTGTCCTATGACCCCTTATGACATTATATGACCCCTTAGGACACCATATGGTGTCATTATGGGCCATATGGTGTCCTAAGGGGTCATATGGTGTCTTAAGGGGTCATAACACACCATATGACTCTCTAAGACACAATATGATCCCTAACGACACCTAAGGGGTCATATGGTGTCTTATGGCCCGATAGGACACCATATGACCCCTTAGGACACCATACAATCCATAACGACATCATATTGTGTCCTAAGGGGTCATATGGTGTCATAAGGGGTCATAGGAGACCATATGACCCCTTAGGACACCATATGACCCATAACAACACCATATTGTGTCCTAAGGGGTCATATGGTGTCCTAAGGGGTTATATGGTGTCGTAATGGGTCATATAGTGTCCTATGACCCCTTAGGATACCATATAACCCCTTACGTGTCGTTAGGGTTCACATTGTGTCCTAAGGGGTCATATGGTGTCCTATGACCCCTTATGACACTATATGAACCCTTAGGACACCATATAGTGTCATTATGGGTTGTATGGTTTCCTAAGGGGTCATATGGTGTCTTAAGGGGTCATAACACACCGTATGACCCGTTAAGACACAATATGATCCCTAACGACACCTAAGGGGTCATATGGTGTCCTATGGCCCCATAGAACACCATATGACCCCTTAGGACACCATATGACCCATAACAACACCATATTGTGTCCTAAGGGGTCATATGGTGTCCTAAGGGGTCATAGGACACCATATGACCCCTTAGGATACCATACAACCCATAACGACACCATATTGTGTCCTAAGGGGTCATATGGTGTCCTAAGGGGTCATAGGATACCATATGACCCCTTATAACACCATATGACCCATAACGACACCATATTGTGTCCTAAGGGGTCATATGGTGTCCTAACGGGTCATATAGTATCTTATGACCCCTTAGGATACCATATAACCCCTTACATGTTGTTAGGGTTCACATTGTGTCCTAAGGGGTCATATGGTGTCCTATGACCCCTTAGGACACTATATGACCCCTTGGGACACCATATGGTGTCATTATGGGTCGTATGGTGTCCTAAGGGGTCATATGGTGTCTTAAGGGGTCATAACACACCATATGACCCGTTAAGACACAATATGATCCCTAACGACACCTAAGGGGTCATATGGTGTCCTATGGCCCCATAGGACACCATATGACCCCATAGGACACCATACGACCCATAACGACACCATATTGTGTCATAAGGGGTCATATGGTGTCCTAAGGGGCCATAGGACACCATATGACCCCTTACGACACCATACGACCCATAACAACACCATATTGTTTCCTAAGGGGTCATATGGTGTGCTAAGGGGTCATATGGTGTGCTAAGGGGTCATAGGATACCATATGACCCCTTACGACATCATACGACCCATAACGATACCATATTGTGTCCTAAGGTGTCATATGGTGTCCTAATGGGTCATATGGTGTCCTATGACCCCTTAGGATACCATATAACCCCTTATGTGTCGTTAGGGTTCACATTGTGTCCTAAGGGGTCATATGGTGTCCTATGACCCCTTAGGACACTATATGACCCCTTAGGACACCATATGGTGTCATTATGGGTCGTATGGTGTCCTAAGGGGTCATCTAGTGTCTTAAGGGGTCATAACACACCATATGACCCGTTAAGACACAATATGATCCCTAACGACACCTTGTCGTCATGGGTTGTATGGTGTCCTAAGGGGTCATATGGTGTCCTATGGCCCCATAGGACACCATATGACCCCTTAGGACACCATACAACCCATGACGACACCATATTGTGTCCTAAGGAGTCATATGGTGTCCTAAGGGGTCATAGGACACCATATGACCCCTTAGAACACCATACGACCCACAACGACACCATATTGTGTCCTAAGGGGTCATATGGTGTTGTAACGGGTCATATAGTGTCCTATGACCCCTTAGGATACCATATAATCCCTTATGTGCCGTTAGGGTTCACATTGTGTCCTAAGGGGTCATATGGTGTCCTATGACCCCTTAGGACACTATATGACCCCTTAGGACACCACACCATATGACCCCTTAGGACACTATATGACCCCTTAGGATAGCATATGGTGTCATTATGGGTCGTATGGTGTCCTAAGGGGTCATATGGTGTCTTAATGGGTCATAACACACCATATGACCCATTAAGACACAATATGATCCCTAACGACACCTAAGGGGTCATATGGTGTCCTATGGCCCCATAGGATACCATATGACCCCTTAGGACACCATATGACCCATAATGAGACCTTATTGTGTCCTAAGAGGTCATAGGACACCATATGACCCCTTAGGACACCATATGACCCATAACGACACCATATTGTGTCCTAAGGGGTCATATGGTGTCTTAAGGGGTCATAGGATACCATATGACCCCTTGCGACACCATACGACCCATAAAGACACCATATTGTGTCCTAAGGGGTCATATGGTGTCCTAACAAGTCATATAGTGTCCTATGATCCCTTAGGATACCATATAACCCCTTACGTGTCGTTAGGGTTCACATTGTGTCCTAAGGGGTCATATGGTGTCCTATGACCCCTTAAGACACCATATGGTGTCATTATGGGTCGTATGGTGTCCTAAGGGGTTGTATGGTGTCTTAAGGGGTCATAACACACCATATGACCTGTTAAGACACAATATGATCCCTAACGACACTTAAGGGCTCATATGGTGTCCTATGGCCTCATAGGATACCATATGACCCCTTAGAACACCATACGACTAATAACGACACCATATTGTGTCCTAAGGGGTCGTAGGACACCATATGACCCCTTAGGACACCATACGACCCATAACGACATCATATTGTGTCCTAAGGGGTCATATGGTGTGCAAAGGGGTCATAGGATACCATATGACCCCTTACGACACCATACGGCCTATAACGACACCATATTGTGTCCTAAGGGGGCATATGGTGTCCTAAGGGGCCATATGATGTCCTAACGGGTCATATGGTGTCCTAGCGGGTCATATAGTGTCCTATGACCCCTTAGGATACCATATAATCCCTTACATGTCGTTAGGGTTCACATTGTGTCCTAAGGGATCGGTCATATGGTGTCCTATGACCCCTTAGGACACTATATGACCCCTTAGGACACCATATGGTGTCATTATGGGTCATATGGTGTCCTAAGGGGTCATATGGTGTCTTAAGGGATCATAACACATCATATGACCCATTAAGACACAATATGATCCCTAACGACACCTAAGGGGTCATATGGTGTCCTATGGTCACATAGGACACCATATGACCCCTTAGGACACCATATGACCTGTAATGACACCATATTGTGTCCTAAGGAGTCATATGGTGTCCTAAGGGGTTATAGGACACCATATGACCCCTTAGGACACCATACGACCCATAACGATACCATATTGTGTCCTAAGGGGTCATATGGTGTCCTACGGAGTCATAGGATACCATATGACCCCTTACGACACCATACGACCCATAACGACACCATATGGTGTCCTAAGGGGTCATATAGTGTCCTAAGGGGTCATAGGACACCGTATGACCCCTTAGGACACATTGTGAACCCTAACGATACGTAAGGGGTTATATGGTATCCTAAGGGGTCATAGGACACTATATGACCTTTTACGACACCATATGACCCCTTAGGACACCATATGACCCCTTAGGCCACCATACGACCCATAACGACACCATATTATGTCGTAAGGGGTCATAGGAGACCATATGACCCCTCAGGACACCATACGGCCCATAACGACACCATATTGTGTTCTAAGGGGTCATATGGTGTCCTAACGGGTCATATAGTGTCCTATGACTCCTTAGGATACCATATGACCCCTTATGACACCATGTGACCCCTTAGAACACCATATAGTATCGTTATGGGTCATATGGTGTTCTAAGGGGTCATAGGACACCATATGACCCCTCACGACACCATGTGACCCCTTAGAATACCATATAGTGTCGTTATGGGTCATATGGTGTCCTAAGGGGTCATATGGTCTCCTAACGGGTCATATAGTATCCTATGACCCCTTAGGATACCATATAACCCCTTACGTGTCGTTAGGGTTCACATTGTGTCCTAAGGGGTCATATGGTGTCCTAAGGGGTCATAAGACACCATATGACCCCTTAGGACACCATACGACCCATAACAACCTCACATGGTTTAGCATATTGGGTTATAGGGTCTATGGTTATTGTATAGGGTTGAGGATTTAGCATATTTGGTCATACGATCTAGGGTATTAGTTATAGGTTTGAAATGGTTTAATTTTTATGGTTGTGGCTATCAAACTATAGGGTATAGAGTATAGATTATAGGGTATAGAGTATAAATTTATCAAAGGTTAAAAAATTTCAATGGAAGTCATTTATGGCGCTAGCCAAATGAGCTGCACTAAAAAACAGTTATATGGGACCCTTAGGCACGGCTTGGCACACCGTGCCTATAAGGCATGCACCTTATGAGCATTTTTCTTTTTTTTTGAAGCGTGGCACCTTTTTGGTACCACAACTTCATGCATATACCCTGGTATTAAGTCCATTTTCTATCAAAAGTCATTTTTTGACATTATAGGCCCTAAGAATCTTGCAATTTGGTAAAATATTTGTAAGCACACTAATTATAAAGTGTCAAACTTGTAATCTCCAGGGTGATTTTTGAGACTAGTGAAAGGGGGGTATCTTGTGTTTCTATTTATTATATTTCTTTTTTATGTGTCAGAACATAATAATAATCTACTTTTGTACTATAAACTGGATCAAAAAACAATTCCTATTGTAACACTATACAACAATTATGATTGGAAATCTAAAATGACGATCTACTTTAAAAACCAAGGATTGCATACGGTAATAATGGCTCTTGAAATTGAACCATACTTTACCACACAAATTCCTAAATGACATAATATAAGTGTGATGAAACATTTGAAACATGTGTGCATTTACATCTCTAGATTTACTCTTTTATGTCAAATCTTCCTCTACACCAAATAAAGTGTGGACCACATTAGAAAAACTATTTGGTACACAAGATGAAACAAGATGTCGTTGATTGGAGAATGTGTTCATATGGTTAAGTCCTTATATTTTTGACATTATTAATGATGCAAACATAACGGATAAAACCCTCAAAGAGAATTAACCATCTTATGAAACACGAGTAACACAACGAAAGCAACAAGAAAATATAGCAAAATTACAGAAACAGACCATATTATTACCTTAGAACTTTTTACAACCAACCAATTATAATCATAAAATCATCTTTGAACATCTGGTAGTTAATCGGCTACATGCAGGCCATCAACCAGATACAATCCAACCGGGACTCTCAGAATCAACCGAATCACTAATTACCAATCTCAATCCTTATTCTTATTTCTACCTTCTCTGTCCTACAAATGATTACATAGTGGCATATATACCCTCCAGAACATATTTGGGTCGGCCTTAAAAGATTACCTTTACCGATGTAGAAAAATGAGTCACGCAACTAGGTCGGTCCTAAGAATAAAAATATTTCCTTAAATATTTCCGAAAAATAACAATCAAGAAGATCGGATCAGTAGGAAGGTCAACCACACACCAAAGAACATTGAACAAGACCCAAAATGGATCCACACGCCAAGAACCACTTTGGTAATGAAGGAAAGTTAACCGGTAAGCACAAGAACTGTCTCAAAACCCAAAAAAAGTCAACCGGGAGTGATAACTAGCCGGATTAGAATCCAAATGGACTGAAAATGTGGAATTAAGCACATGAACCAGTCTGGAAACTGAAAATAGGATTTGCAATGAAAAGCAAGCAACTACCAGTACCTACCGGTAAGAACACATAAAACTGCACATTGCACTGAACAAGAACTAAATTGAAAGGAACTATTTTTGGTTGATGCAAGATTGCTCAGAGGCCAGGGATTCTCTTGCATCAGACACCCTAGGTAGAAAGAGATGTTCCATGAGAGGCAACTCATGAACATTTAAAAGGATTTGGGATAAAGCCCCATGCTCATTTCTAATCCAAACATCTTCCTTATCTGTCAACCTCTTCTTTAGCTCCTCTGGGACCTCAACTGACTTCTCTAACCCCTAACTTTATTTGTTTCTCTTCCTTTCCTTCAAATCTGCACATTGTCTTTGTTTACTTCTCTCTTTCTTCTACAACTCTGATTTGTTTCTGCCACAAGACTTCATCTGGTTTGTCACCATAAGCTCTCTATCATCCGATTCTATCTATCCATCAAGCTTATCTTTCTACAAACTCACGCCACCTTCTGGTATTACCTCTGCAACCGGTTTCTCAGTACTGCAACTTTTCTCAAGACTCAGATTCTTCAACTCGTTCTCTTTCTCCTTCAAACAAGTTAATGTGAACTTCTACCCATCTTTCTCAATAGTGACTAGGTTTCTTCTATAGTCATAAATAGCTCCTTTATCAAACTGCCAAGGTCTTCAAAAACAAGACATGACAAGCACTCATAGATACAACATCACACAAAACCTCACCCCTAAAAGGCCCAATATTGAAATTCACCAAACATTGTTCCTTTACTTCCATCTTTTGATCATCTTGTAACCAACTTACCTTATAAGGACAAGGATGCTCAAGCCTTTTCAATCCAAGCTTCACTACCATCTCTTCAGATACCAAATTATCAGTATTTCCACTATCCACAATAACCTTGCAACACTTACCACTTGATTTGCACACAGTCCGAAAAAGACTCTTTTTTTCTGAGTAGATCCGGTATCCTCACTGCTCTGCTCCATCATGACTCTTCTAAACATAAGGGATTCTCCTTGCTCTGGTATATAGTCAGGTCCAATAACTTCACGTTCTAGTTCCTCATTAGCCACACAACTTCTTGCCATTCCCTACTTACATTCATAAAATCTATGTCTGGTTTCTCCACACTTGAAACATTTGCCGAGAAATTCACCACCAGTACTACTAGTGCCTTTCCTTTGTGTTTTCTATTCCGGTTCTTTAGTCCATTTAGGTTTTGATTCTTCCTAAACATTTTGCTTCTCTTTACTCATATGTCCCTTGAATCTCTCCTTCCCTCTAGGGTTATTCGGTTGTCTTCTTCTCATCTTCTCCTCAGCCTTCAAAGTATACTGGTAAGCTTCTTCAATTGTGGAAACCCTCAACATACTCATCTCATCCTGAATATTAAATGCAAGTCCATTTATGTACCACACCACATTTTCTCTATCCATCTCTCTATGTCTAGATCTAATCATCACCTTGTAGAATTCCTTAGTGTGCTCTTTCACAGTCATGTTTCTCTGTTTCAAGTTTTGCAACTTCTTGAACAATTCCAACTCATAGTCTCCCGGTATGAACTTGTCCTTCAATCTTGCAACCATTTGTCTTCGTTGGGTGATCTTCATTTCACCATTCTCCACTCTGTCTTTCTACAATTCTTTCCATCACAAGGCAACATGCCCTTTCAACTTAGTTTGTGCCAACCGAACTCTCTGCAGGTCCTTGACATCCTCAGACTCAAAGTAATCCTCCAACTCTCTGATCCAATCAATCAAATCCTCTGGGTTCAGCGTTTCAAATTTTTTTGAAACTTTCACTTTATGAACTTTACTCACTTGCGCCACTGCTCTCAGGAATATTTCCTCTCTTCTGTCTTCCGGTCCTTCAACCTCTTTCACTTCAAGCTCTTCGTCAGATTCTTCATACTCATCCTTAGATTCGGGGCTCCTTCGCAAACCAACCAAAGCATTTCGGATTTCATTCCTCACTTCATTCTTGAAGTCCTCCATCATCTGCTCTATCCTCCAGGGGTTTGTCCTTCTAAGCAACATCTCTTCTTCTGCTCTGGTGAACTACCTCAACTCGATGATCTAACTACCGATTTCAATTGCCTCCCCTCAACGATCTATTGAACACATGCACAACCTGCCTCTAATTGGCGATCTGTCCACCCCAAGGAATACCTCACGGTTCACAAACAACTCTTCTGCTATCTGGTTCATAACCAGCTCTGATACCACTTGATGCAACCATAACTAGTAAAACCCTCAAAGAGAATTAACCGGCTTATGCAGAAAGAGTAACACAATGAAAGCAACAAGAAAACATAGAAAAATTATAGAAGCAGGACATATCATTGCCTTAGAACTTTCAGAAACCAATCGGTTATCATCATGCAATCATCTTAGAACATCTAGTAGTTAACCAGTTACATGCATTCTATCAGCAAGATACAATCCAACCGGGAATCTCAGAATCAATCGAATCACTAATTACCAATCTTAATCCTTATTCTTACTTATACCTTCTCTATCCTACAAATGATTACATAGTGCAATATATATACCCTCCGGAACATATCTGGGTCGGCCTCAAAAGATTACCTTTACCGATGCAGGAAAATGAAATGTGCAACTAGGTCGGCCCTAAGAATGAAAATATTTCCTTAAATCTTTCTGAAAAAATAACAATCAAGAAGATCGGATCAATAGGAAGGTCGGCCACACACCAAAGAACATCGGACAAGACCCAAAATGGATCCACATGCCAAGAATCGCTCCGGTAATGAAGGAAAGTTAACCGGTAAGAACACGAACTATCCTGGAATCTAGAAACAGTCAACCAAGAGCGATAACTAGCTGAAAAAGAATCCAAATGGACTGAAAATCTAGAATTATGCACATGAACCAGCCTGGAAACCGAAAATAGGATCTGCAATGAAAAGCAAGCAACTACCGATACCTACCGGTAAGAACACAGAAAACTGCACATTGCACTAAACAAGAACTAAACTGAAAGGAGATATTTTTGGTTGATGCAAGATTGCTCAGAGTCTGGGGATACTCCTGCATCAATTAAGGACTTATTTACTAAGTTAAAAGTCAAGGTTTTAATTGAAATTATGTGGGATTTAGAAAAAAATATGTACACAATTGATTTTGTGTGTTCTCTCTAAGCCTGGTCCAAACTATTCATAATTTCTTCTAAATTTCAAGCTACTAAAAGTGCCTTAAGATCAAGCTACACAATTCCTTCTTTTGTTGATTTTGTTAGTCAACTCACAATGAGTGGGATGATTTAGTTTATTTTATCACTATAAAACCTTCCAAGTCTTGTGCCTTGACAAAAATTTAGGACACTAAAGATCATAAAGCTTCTAGCAATCAAAATAAGAAATAGAATAAATAATATTAGAAACTAACAATATCAAGTTAGATTATAAAACCTCTTTCTCAAGATATTAAAAGTCTAATAAGGAAAATACTAAGCGTGCCTTTCATAAGAAATCCAGTCATGATAACCACAAATGCTTGAAAAATAAAATATCTCATCTAACCCATATTCTTGAAAAGAATAACACCAAGGCACTAGATTCAACAAAGTAGGATTCATCCAGAGAAACTTCAAAGGCCATAGATTCCAATAAAGGGAAAGGAAATGGAAAATTCCTTCCTATACTAGCTTTATGACCTAACACTTGGGATATTAACCTAGTTTCCTCTCACCACATGGCTAGTACACATGAAATTTTGTCATCCTTGGAGCCATGTTTTGTACATAACATACTTTGGGTAATGACTCACTTGAGGAGGTTCTCGAGAGAGGATATGTTTATGTTGACAATGAAGAGTTTTATGATGTTCTATGTATGCATAACTTGTCAACTAATCTCCTATCTACCTACCAAATCACCCATGTATCTTTTGGGAAGCAAGTTAAATTTATTCCAAATACAATGGTCATCAATAAACTACATAGTGTATATAGTTGTCATGTGAAAAGAAGATACTTAGTGTATGCGGGAAAAGTGGGTTGATAGAACTTGAAATGTGAAAAATGGAGTTCTAGGGAGCCTTGCTCACACACCCACAGGACTTCTTGGTGCAAGCTATGGAGTCATGAAGTATGGCTCAACTTCCCAAGGATGGTTCCATGGTTCTCTATCTTGCACGGTCCCTCAAACCAATGTTTTTGCTCTCAGATCACTGAGCAAAATCGTTTAGGGATGGAAAATGCAAGAACGAGGGATGCTTTTGTTGATTTTAAGATGAGATGAATCCTAAGCTATGCATGATGCTACAAATGCAATAAACTAGCTATAAGATGACAAGGTTAGTAAACAAGGCTATCCTAGCATACTATATTAGTCTATGATTAAGCTAAATGATAAGGAACATACTCTAAATTAGCATATTTAGATTAATTCCTGTTTAAAAGAGAAGCTAAATGATGAGCTAAAAAATGAGATATGAAAGCTTGAATGGATTTAAGTATAAGTGTGATGCTAAAGACTTGGATGATGAAAAATGGAGGAACGAGAGCTCTATTTATAGCAAAAATAGGGCAATGGATGGTCAGGATTGGAAGAGGCAACCAAGGGCCAAGTTTGAAAGTTGGGAATCCATGTTTGCAATTGGCACCAATGAAATGGTGACAATTGTCAACATAAGGTTGGTTGAGAGGAGATGTAAGAAGCATTAAATGCTTGAGAAGACCTCATGGTTACCCTGGGGGTTAAGGGTTAAGGTTAAGTTAGGGTTATCCATTGGATAAAGCTTTTACCCAAAGGATAAACTCTTGTGCAAAGGTTTAAGGATAACCATGGTCAAAGCATTAAATGCTTGATGAGACCCTTGGGTTAGATGGAGGTTGAGTTTATGGAAATTCTTTAACCATTTAAGAGGGTTGAGTTAACCATTAATGGTTATGAAGACTTTGGGGACAAATTTGTAAGAGTCCTTCCAAATTTGGGGGCATTCAACAAGTTAGCTTGTTGAATGGATAAAGGCTTTAATGCATTTTGAAGACTTTACTCCAAATTTGAGAAGTGACCTCCTCAAATTTAGGGAAAAGGGATAATGGATGGGTTTGGGTTAATTAATTAGGTTTGGAAGAATCTAGAAGAGGTTAGAAAGAGGGTTAGGATGCAAGTGGGAGGTGTAAGATTTTGCAAGTGGGTGAGGGAAAATAGGTTTTAATTGAATTTAATTCAATTTGGTTGCAATTAAATAAATTAGATTTATTTAATTTAGGATAACTATTTTAATTAAATTTGAATTTAATTAAAAAGTAGATAGGGGCTTTAATTGAATAAAATGAATTTATCCTATTAAATGGTATAGTGAATTTAATTGAGTAATTTACTTAATTAAATAGAGGAATGCGGGTTATTTAATTAAATAGAGAAATGAACATAAAATATTCATTTAGGAATATGGTCATTTTTATACGTCTACATTTTTCCCCTCTTTGAAGTGACGTGTGTGCACATGTTATTTCAAAGAAAATGATGCGTCGTTGCGATTTTATGATCAATGTTGTTTTTTATGATTTTTATGTTATGCCCCAGATTTGATGTGTGATTCCCCAGATTTGATATTTGATGGTGATAATGCCCCCTCGGGAGATGAATCAAAATTTTGAAAAAATTGATTTGATTTGATAATTTGTGTTTGGTGTGCAAGATTTGGGCTAGGTGAAATGTTTAAATTGATTCATCTCCCAATAATTGACGTGTGTGAGGGTATGAGGGAGACCGCGAGAAAATTACATGCTCATTTCCCTAGCCCTAATTTCATTTTACCCTATAAAAGGGAAAAAGTGCTTTGTTTTGTCTCATTTGTGCTTGTTGACTTTGAAGAAAGAGACTTTTGGAGAGAAGACAAAATGCCTATTCCCTATGCTATGCATTGATTTGAGCACGTTCGGAGGTATTAGAGACCTGCCGCACATGGTCCACTGGTAAGTCAACCCTTTTGACCCCTTTTTGATTTTTCATTTGATCGTTTTTGGTCGGTTTTTTATTTTTGAAATTCGGTTTTAACGGTTTAGTGCATAGGGGTCTTAGTTTAGCGCATACGATAAATTAGGTAGCGCATAGGGTAGCATTTTTAGGGTAGCGTCTGAAAATGAATAGGGTAGTGCATGAAAGTTTTAGGTTAGCGCATGGCATCAGGTTAGCGCATGGTGAACATAGGGTAGCGCGTCAGGTTAAAAGGGTAGCGCATAGGTCAAACCTAGCACATAGGGTCCACAGGGGGTCACATGGGTAGGGGGATTTAGCGCGTAGGTTAGACCTAGCACATGGGGTTGAATAGATAGCGCAAGCATGGGATAGGTTAGCGCATGTGTCGGTTTTAGCGATTAGGGTAGATCGGGTGGCGCATGGAGAAAATAGGGTAGCGCATGGGTATAGTTTTAGCGCATAGCCAAGTTTAATTAGCACATGGATTGGGTTTTGCAAGATTTAGATGATTTTTGGATGTAAAAGATTTCATAGGAAAAGGTCAGTTTTGCCTTGGGGATGGATTTTTGTCATTTGTTCGGTCTTTTGTCATGTTGTTGATAATTTGTCCAATATGAGTATTGTTATAACTTGATTTATTTTGTGATTTTTCCAAGTTATTGATGTAGATATGAATGTGTTGTTTTGATCGAACCATGATTTGTTTTGCACTGTTTTCAAGTTCAAATGTGTGGAGCCTGATTTGTGTTACAAGCTAATATGGGTTGGAAACTTGAGTTGTTTTACAAGCTGATATGGGTTGGAAACTTGAGTTGTTTTACAAGCTGATATGGGTGGGAAACTTGATTTTTTTTACAAGTTTATGTGATGTGGAGACTTGAGTTGTTTTACAAGTTTTGATATGGTTTTTGAAAACTTGAGTTGTGTTACAAGTTGATACGGAATGATATGATGTGGAACTTGATTAGTTTTTGCAAATTGTTTCATGTTTTTGATGTGATTTTGATTTTGATATCTTTGTTTTGATGTGGAAATTGATATTGGACTTGTTTTGCTTTTGACAGGAGTGATTGGGAGTGGTACAATCGCAAGAGCGGTTTCCTAGACCTTGGGCATTGATTCCACGGTTGGCACAGGCTGACCTAGATGTGATCGAGAGATGTGGCTTATCATCCTTGTTGGACATGCCTCGGTTCACTGTGAACCGAGGTCTACTTACAGCGCTCGCTGAGAGGTGGCATAGTGATACGAAAACCTTTCACTTTGCTACTGGCAAGATGACAGTCACTCCAAAGGACTGTTATAGGATTTTGAGGATTCCCATAGCAGGTGCTTTGTTGCCATACGAGCAGACTGAGGAGGGTGGGATTGAGGCACTACAACATATTTTCCATGATGAGACAGTGTGTGGGTATGAGATCCCATGGCAGGAGTTCCTGGATCTAGACTATACGCCTCTCCCGTCAGTATTAGCAGGTTTTATCGGTGGATTCCTTTGTCCTGATCGTAGGTCAAAGGGATTCTCTGTGGGTTGGGGATTGGTTTGCGAGGAGATGGTGACTCAGGGCCACAGGTTTTCTTGGGGATCAACCATGTTAGCCCACTTGTATAGGGACCTTCATGAGGTTGTGTATCTGGGTTACGACAGTTTGTCAGTTGGCATGACACTTTTACAGGTATGGTGTTGGGAGCACATTCCAATAGTGAGACCACTGGTGGACAAAGACAGGCCTGCTGGGCGAGCATATGCTTATGGTTACAGGGATCTAGTTGTCCAGCGTAAGCTGGGAAAACTGGAGCACTGGAGGAGGGTTCTGGATGATATAGATACGGTCATCTGGCGACTGTATACAGATTGTGAGGTCTGGGCAGAGGATGGGCTAGAGATGCCTTATGTGTTTATGAGCCGGTTTTTGATAGGGTGGACGCCCTTTGTGATTGAGAGATTCTAGGTAGGCAAGGTTTTGAGGCAGTATGGTCGGCAACAGGGTATACTACAGGGGACCTGCTTGTATGCACGCCGGAGACAGGACATATCGGATTGGGGTCCTACTATTGATAGTGGAGCAGCTGTAGAGGAGTTCTCTAGCTTGGCAGGTCAGATATGGGACTATGATCCAAAGATACTAGACGTAGGGATGACCCATGAGTTTGCTGGTTTGTTTGCAGCTCGTGTTGTGGCTAGGATATCAGATCCTAAGGAGATGCGACCGGCCTTTGATGATGATGAGGAGGATGCTGGGGGAGATGGAGATGATGGAGATGATGGAGGTGGAGGAGGATGACGGGGGAGAGGATATTAGGGGAGGAGAAGAGACAGAGGTAGAGATGGGGGAGGTTGGGTGGAGAGAGCAGTTCGATGAGCTGAGATAGAAATAGGGAGAGGAGGGTTGGCGATAGGAGCAGGGGAGGAGGGGAGAGTGGGAGAGGTGATGGCAGTAGTGGGAGGGACGGATGAGTGGAGGTGGCTAGCGCAGAGGAGGAGGATTGATGAGTTACCGCCACCAGCACCTAGGACAGGCAGAGGGATAGGGGGTACCCCTTCACAGGTGCCCCTACGCATCTGAGTCCCGACACATGTGGAGGATGCTCAGATCAGGACCCTGCAGTTGACAGTTCAGCAGCTACAGGCACAGCTATTGATGCAACAGCGTCAAATTACTCAATTGACTCTAGATTGAGATACAGAGATAGAGCGGCGTGGTCGAGCAGAGGAGCTGGTAGCTAGCATTCAGAGAGCGGCAACAGGTGGTCCTATGAGGGACATCATGAGAGAGCTATCCTCAAGAGTGAGGGAGGCATAGTACTATCGATGCCATTATGAGGATGCCGTGCCCAGGGAGCGCAGAGTGCAGAGCTTCATGCAGGCGAGATCGAGTCGATCTCGAGAGACTGGGACATAGTCATAGAGCGGAGGCGTGATGAGGCCCTCAAGACAGGATCCTCCTAAAGATCCAGGAGCTAGGACATCAGTGGCGAGACCATCCCCTCAGGAAATAGTCATACCTAAGAGACGATGTCTCTATTGTATTTTTAGATCATTGTTTTGTTTGTATTGGGCACAAACATGACAAATTTTGTACATTTTGGATCATTTTTTATATATATATACATGACACCATTTTCCTTGATCATTTGATGTGTTATGGATGCATGTTCTATATGCTCTTTCCTTTCTTGATGATGCAATGCTTAGATAGATGATATGATGCTTGATGTATGATTTGATATGCGGTGAGATGTATTTTGAAAATGAGATGTATGATAATGATAATGATGTGAGATGTATCTTGAAAATGAGATGTATGATAATGATAATGATGTGAGATATATGATTTGATATACAAAATGATATGCAACTACTTGTAAAATGATATGCAACTATTTTTAAAATGATATGCAACTATTTATTTTTGGAGCATCCTCATTCTGCATTTGTCATCCTGATATAACCATATGTTATTTTTCTTTCGATATAGGTATCATCATTGAGCATTGATTTGTTTGGGATATGTTGAAAATTTATACAAGAATAATGGTATAATTGAACCATAATGACTTGAGAAAAATTTACATGATGTTTGATTTTGCAAGATAGCACAAGTGTCAAGGTATAATTGAACCAGGACGACCAGAGTGCGGATTGCGTATAAACAGACAAGATTAAACCATTTGTATGCGTAAAGTGGAATCATGTCTTCAGTGATATTCGATGTATCACGTCTTGAGACAAGTATTTACATAGTACAAGTAATCGCCTCACAGACAGAAGACTAAGAAAATATTGGAGTTTCCCCATGATCTCTAGCTTTTAATTAAATTGGATTTAATTAAATAGAGAAATGAACATAAAATATTAATTTAGGAATATGGTCAATTTTATACGTCTACACTTAGTATTATAGCTATATCACTTTGATT
Source organism: Cryptomeria japonica (assembly GCF_030272615.1). Lineage (NCBI taxonomy): Eukaryota > Viridiplantae > Streptophyta > Pinopsida > Cupressales > Cupressaceae > Cryptomeria > Cryptomeria japonica. The sequence continues at coordinate 93,892,849 of NC_081406.1, read as the reverse complement.
ATTTGTTTATTGACTCTCCTTTAACAAATTTTCTTACTCACTGAAATGAAGTGAGAAATTTGTGGCACCACCAGTTTAGCCACTTGAACTACTATAACTTGCATAAACTCAGACTACATGACATGGTATCAGGCTTTCTTACAATTCATTTTTCTAATGGATTTTGTCAAGGATACATTCTTGGCAAGCATTCAAAGGATAAGTTTGACAAGGGAAAATTTGGAGAGCCTTGGCTTCAAGAGTTAGTACATAGTGATTTGGCTAGTCCATTTCCATATCCATATTTTAGTAGATCCTAGTATGTTTTAACCTTGCTTCTAGAGTTAGTACATAGTGATTTGGCTAGTCCATTTCCACATCCATATTTTAGTAGATCTTGGTATTTTTTTACCTTAATTAATTATATTTCTAGGTACACCTTTGTGTATTTTCTCAAACAAAATTTTGAAGTCTTTAATTTAGTTATAGACCAAAGAATTTGTAGCAAAATAATCTAGAAAATCTATCAAGATTTTGTGTACAAATAATGGGGGAGAATATGTCAACCATAGGTTTGAGTAGTTTTGTGTTTCTAATAGTTGATCTATAGCACACAACTACCTATTGTCCTCAATTGAATAGGGTTTCAAAATAAAATAATAAACCCTTAAAAGAGATATATAATTGTATACTATACTTCAAATCTTTGGTACCATCATACTAAGTAGAGGCCATGAATTGTGCATGTTAAAGTATGAAGTAGGTTTCTCATCAAGTTGTGAAGGGAATAAATCTTTTCCTCACTTCGATCGGTTGCAATCCCCTACTATAATACCTCCACATGTTTGGCTCCCCCACACGGGCACACATTCCAAAAAATGTAAGTTTATGGATCTATAGACCAATATTTGTATACATGTTAGTTAATTAAATGGTGTTAAAGGATATAGCATTATCCATCCCATTACTCATTAGTTATTCACTGTGAGGGGTGTTTATTTTGAGGAGATTCTTGTCAACTCTTATTTTGCCACTTCTCCATCCTTTATCATTTTAAAGACATTGTAACATGTTGATAGTTCTTTAGAGGGTATTAAACCTCCTAGTCTTTATGGGGGCTATTTTATTTTTTATTTTGGCAAAAGTGGTAAATCACTGATATATATTAATATACTTAAAAGGTTACAAAAATTGGTTCAAAGAGCATACCAGGAGGAAAAAAACAACAAGAAAACCTATGGTTATAGCTCAAAATGAAATAAAAATTACATAGGAATCTAAAATATTACTATCACCTAATCTTGCTACTCATTGACTGATAATTATTACATTGCCAAAATTGGAAATTGAAATTCATATAAAGATTTGAAAAGTTGTAGCAAAATGACCACCGTTTTACTCGTAGAAATCCAAAACAAGGAATAGACATGAACTCATTCCACCATTGCTTTTGGAATTGCTTATGGAATGGGGGGTATTTTTCCTCCACTTTATATGGTGACAATAATGAGGAGGATCCTTCCACATTTAGTCTTCACTTAAAGTATACTCCTCTAGATTCTCTAGACTCTCCATCCACTTAGCCTCTTCGATCTTGTTAGACATTACAATCAACAAGTGTGATTTGTGGATCCTTCAGATACTAGAAGAACATAATCACAATTTTAGTAGGATCCACATCTCTTCACTACTATAACTTATGATCTATAGTCATTTTGAAAAGATTATGGTATCCCCAATTGGGATGTTACTATGTAAGAAGAGTTCAATCCCTTAGATAAGGATGACACTTGGGATATTGTCTCACTTCCTAAGGAAATATTTTTTTTGTGTAAGTGGATCTATTTAATAAAAAATGGGGTAGATGGGTTGGTTGACAAGAATAAGACTCACTTTCTTTCTAGAGGATTCTCCCAAGTTCCTAGAATTGATTACTTTGAGACTTTTACACTAGTTGTTAAAATGAATTCCATTTGACTTGTCTAATTGGGAATTTCATTAGATGAATGCGAAGATTTATTTTATTCATAAATACCTTTTAAGACAAGATATATATGGATCATCCATAGGGGTTCATACAATATTCCTTGCTTATTTTTCATCTTAAAAAGTCTCTTTATAGACTCAAACATGCTCCTTGACCCTGGTAGTCCAAGATGAACACCTTTCTTCTATTAGTTGGGTTTACTTATTGTCATTGTAATCCAAATGTTTATATTATGCAAAATGATGATAGTCCCACACTTTTTGTTCTCTATTGATGAATTGTTGATCATAGGCAATCATTCATCCACTATACATGCTCCTTGACCCTGGTAGTCCAAGATGAACACCTTTCTTCTATTAGTTGGGTTTACTTATTGTCATTGTAATCCAAATGTTTATATTATGCAAAATGATGATAGTCCCACACTTTTTGTTCTCTATTGATGAATTGTTGATCATAGGCAATCATTCATCCACTATTTAGGTGGTGAAAACTACCATCCATGGTCATCTTTTGATGTTAGACTTGGACCTACTCCACTACACCTTGGGAATTGAGATCACTTAATCTTCTTATGGTATATTAAATAGGTATATCAAGTACACACTTGATATTCTCTCACATTTAGCATGTGGTTGATTATAAGCCTACATTGTAGTGCCCTCTCTCTTTTGGCTTGTTAGACTTTGTGGTTTGAGCTTTCTATGTGGTTTTGACCCTTTTTTGGTGTTGGTTGATTTTATTTTGGATATGATGTTGGCTATGTCTTTTGGATTCATATGTGACATTTATACTCTATGATATGTGGATTGTTGGCATAATGATGATTTTCATACTAATGTCTATGATATGATTATTTGGTGTTATCTATGCTTTGATAGTTAGATGATAATTGAGATGGTTTATATATGTGTGATGTTAGGATTTAATCATTTTGTTTACCAATGATTATTTGTTCTGACCATACACTGCAATTTATTTCTAATGTGCTTGGGTGAAGGGGAAAAGTGTCACACTGCTCTCTATGGGTAAGCTGCGTCACTTCCATTACCTTTTCACGGTATGTTGTTATATGATTGATATGTACATGTTCGAAAGTTTTCTTATGCATTTGCAAGTCTGAGCGTGCTCTACAACCCAATGGTAAAGTGGAAATGGGAGTATCAATTAGACCCTAGTCATAACCATCACCCAATGGAATGAGTTTTCCTGTCAGGTATCCTTGTGGTCATAGTTAGCTTTGTAATTGTCGGTCATGTCCTTGTGACTTCGTGTTATGTTAGTTGCAGTTTGTCATCTTAGAGTTTGGTTAATGTTTAATTTAATATTATTGTGAAAAAGATTAATTTTATAAACAAGTAGTACTTGAGTATTTTTTATTAATGATTTAATTAACAAAATTCAAGTTGTGCAAGATTAAATTAAATCAATTAAATTTATTTTTACCCTTGTTTTAAATGATTAATTAAATTGAACATTTAACTTGGTATTTTATTGTGCTCAAAGAAATTAATTTTTAAAAATAATTTATATTTAATTGTTTTCAAATTATTTTTTGCACATTGAAGGGAGTTACAAAAGAGATAAATGAAATTAATTAATTGGGAGTTCTTGCATGCATTGGGGAGCTACATTTGAGAAATTATTTCATTCTGCTTTTTTGGGGAATATGGGCACAAGCTCTTGCCGTGAAGAAAATTGGGGGGGCTTTGTACATGAAAACTTTCTGGTTTTTTGGGAAACAATTGAGTTTTAAATGAATTTTGCAAAAAAATTAGAGAATGGGGTTTGAGTGATTTTGTCATATCTTCTGGAATTTTGTGTCTAGCTCTATTCGGCAGTCGAGGATCATTTGGAGGATTTTGCTTTTGCTTTTGTACGTGTTTTTCCCATTAGTGTTTAGAGGTAGGGTTCCAGATCCACCTATTTACATATAGAAATTTCTCTTTGGTTGTAGGAAAATTGTTTGTAGTTAATTTTGAAAAGAGAAAATTTCCTCAGATTGTCTATTAATCGGGGAATTTTTGGGTTATTGGTGTTTAACTGTGAATTTGATTTAAATTAATTGCATACTGTGAACTTTGGAAATTTGGAAAAAAAGGGTTTGCATGTTTAAAATCTATGTGGAATCTTGTCTAATTTTCTTTTACAAAATTTTTGCCCTTCGAAATCTGAAAAGTGAAGTATTTCGTGAATTGTACTCTGCATAAACAGTCTCTATGACAAATTCTTGTGTGTTTGGATAAAGTTGTTTATTAAATTTGTTGATTAAAATGTATTGTATGTGTTTGTTTTAAATGTTAAAATGTTATTTGGTTTTATTAAAATTATATTTTTATTTATTTTGTTATTCTATTAGTGTGGGAAGACCCACGACTCTTGGGGCTCAACCCACAATGTGGGAAGTCCCATGATTGTGGGTAGATCTCCCACCGCGTTGGGAGCTCCCACCAATGTGGGTGGCTCTACCCACATTGTGGGGATCCAATCCCACTGTCATGGGTCTCTCCCATGGGGGTGGGTAGGGAATATCCATGCCTCCCTTATTGCAATCATCCCTGCAAAGCGCCGATAATGTGTTCATCATGTTGTGTGTTGGGAATTTTTGAGTTTTGATATAATTTGATAGATATATATATATATATATATATATATATATATATATATTTGTTAAGACAAAAGAGGTAAACTAAACTCCTCCAAATGCTAGCCAAAACATTCATAGTGGCTCCTCCCTTGTTCCTCTCCTCTCCAAGTTCCCAAATGAGTGTAGCTCTTAGTAGCTTTTTGCACTATTTTTGGATCCCTTATGGAGATTCAAGATTATGAAATAAAAGCTCATGAAAATGCAAACCCGAACAAGCTAAAAATGATATATTATCT